>NC_052326.1:52768674-52788674 GCF_016432855.1 Salvelinus namaycush | reverse complement strand
ACACACACACACACACACACACACACACATATGCCGACATGCGCACGCACGCACGCACGCACACACACACACACACACATACGTATGCCGACATGCGCACACGCACACACGCACACGCACACACGCACACACACACACACACACACACACACACACACACACACACACACACACACACACACACACACACACACACACACACACACACACACAGCTGTGTTGCTCCTTCCTACCCCAGAGTATTGACCAGTGCCGTCTGGTACGCTCACATTTCTTCTCATGTCTTGGTTTCAGATGAAGATTTTCCAGACACAACGTACAGTACGTTTAAGATGAAAGTTCAAAGGTCAATCTATAAGGTGAGTTTAAATCAAGGCTGTTTAATATGACGTTATGGATCCTAACATGCAGATATTAAGAGAAGAACTCTCCATGACTCCGCAGCAGAGGCAGAGAATATATGAGTTCATTTGAATATTCTGCATGCATACGGCGTTGCTACAAGAAGCCTGAGTTTCCTGCTGTTTTGCACGGTACTAACCATGAATAATGAAAAAGCTTGGAAGTGGGGAACAATGAACCATCATTGTCTGTAAGAGTAACGGTGTGTCTTGATTTGTGGGTTATATCACAGACATAAATTACTCAAGAATTCTCAACCCGTGACAGCAAAAACCTTTTCGATTATTTAGTGATGTATTGAAGACATATTACTATAGTTTAACTACATTAATATTACTATAGTTTAACTACGTCAATATTACTACAGATAAACTATGTTAATATTATAACATTTTATACTGCATATTTACTATAGAACTGTATCTCTAGAAGCTATTTATACTGCATATTTACTATAGAACTGTATCTCTAGAAGCTGTTTATACTGCATATTTACTATAGAACTGTATCTCTAGAAGCTGTTTATACTGCATATTTACTATAGAACTGTATCTCTAGAAGCTGTTTATACTGCATATTTACTATAGAACTGTATCTCTAGAAGCTGTTTATACTGCATATTTACTATAGAACTGTATCTCTAGAAGCTGTTTATACTGCATATTTACTATAGAACTGTATCTCTAGAAGCTATTTATACTGCATATTTACTATAGAACTGTATCTCTAGAAGCTGTTTATACTGCATATTTACTATAGAACTGTATCTCTAGAAGCTGTTTATACTGCATATTTACTATAGAACTGTATCTCTAGAAGCTGTTTATACTGCATATTTACTATAGAACTGTATCTTATTTGACACAACTGAAGTTCCTTCTGGTTAAATAAAGTAACACTACATAATTTCATACCTTAATATTAATGAATACAACAGATATCCGTATCCTCCCAGCAAATACAGAGCATCCATATGGCTGTTAAGTAAGATATAAAGGCATTGGGAAAAAAATTGCTTTCTTTTGCTAACCCACATTCCAACACTATATGAATGTGATGGGCTGAGACAACCTTTACCCATTTGTCTGCTCCACTGCAAGCCACAGATAACACTGTTATCTGGACACAGTCTCTCTCTCTCTCTCTCTCTCTCTCTCTCTCTCTCTCTCTCTCTCTCTCTCTCTCTCTCTCTCTCTCTCTCTCTCTCTCTCTCTCTCTCTCTCTCTCTCTCTCTCTCTCTCTCTCTCTCTCTCTCTCTCTCTCTCTCTCTCTCTCTCTCTCTCTCTCTCTCAGATATTACCCTTAAGAATGGACGATTGTGAATGCTGTAAATAACAATATGAGGACAGACTGACAGACAAGGTATGCCAGGGATGGTACAGTAAGATAACATGTGTTGATACCACCTATGTGCTAGTCTAATATGAATATGAAATACAGACAATCTGGTTTACGTATCAAGAGGCTAGGCGTGCAGCTCGGCTCAGCCTGTATCTTAGCAACGTGATGAGATATGGCTGTAATCACACTGTGGATCGATGGTATCGGGGTCGTAGTAGATTGGACTCCATTAATAAAGCTAAACTCGCAGGAACTAGCCGTGACTCACATACACGCACACACACACACACACACACACACACACACACACACACACACACACACACACACACACACACACACACACACACACACACACACACACACACACACACACACACACACACACACAGGGGGAACAAGGTGTACGCTACGGTCACAAGACGCAGGCCTCCTAACTGTCCCTAGAATTTCTAAGCAAACAGCTGGAGGCAGGACTTTCTCCTATAGAGCTCCATTTTTATGGAATGGTCTGGCTACCCATGTGAGAGACGCAGACTCGGTCTCAACCTTTAAGTTTTACAGAAGAGTCATCTCTTCAGTAGGTCCTATGATTGAGTGTAGTCTGGCACAGGAGTGTGAAGGTGAACGGAAAGGCACTGGAGCAACGAACCGCCCTTGCTGTCTCTGCCTGGCCGGTTCCCCTCTCTCCACTGGGATTCTCTGCCTCTAACCTTATTACAGGGGCTGAGTCACTGGCTTACTGGTGCTCTTCCATGCCGTCCCTAGGAGGGGTGCGTCACTTGAGTGGGTTGTGTCACTGACGTGATCCTCCTGTCTGGGTTGGCGCCCACCCTTGGGTTGTGTCGTGGTGGAGATCTTTGTGGGCTATACTCCTCTAGTGGTGTGGGGGCTGTGCTTTGGCAAAGTGGGTGGGGTTATATCCTGCCTGTTTGGCCCTGTCCGGGGGTATCATCGGACGGGGCCACAGTGTCTCCCGACCCCTCCTGTCTCAGCCTCCAGTATTTATGCTGCAGTAGTTTATGTGTCGGGGGGCTAGGGTCAGTCTGTTATATCTGGAGTATTTCTCCTGTCTTAACCGGTGTCCTCTGTGAATTTAAGAATGCTCTCTCTAATTCTCTCTTTCTTTCTTCTCTCTTTCTTTCTCTCTCTCGGAGAACCTGAGCCCTAGGACCATGCCTCAGGACTACCTGGCCTGATGATTCCTTGCTGTCCCCAGTCCACCTGGCCGTGCTGCTGCTCCAGTTTCAACTGTTCTGCCTGCAGCTATGGAACCCTGACCTGTTCACTGGACGTGCTACCTGTCCCAGACCTGCTGTTGTCAACTCTCTAGAGACAGCAGGAGCGGTAGAGATACTCTGAATGATCGGCTATGAAAAGCCAACTGACATTTACTCCTGAGGTGCTGACCTGTTGCACCCTCGACAACCACTGTGATTATTATTATTTGACCCTGCTGGTCATTTATGAACATTTGAACATCTTGGCCGTGTTCTGTTATAATCTCCACCCGGCACATCCAGAAGAGGACTGGCCACCCCTCATAGCCTGGTTTCTTCCTAGGTTCTGGCCTTTTCTAAGGAGTTTTTCCTAGCCACCGTGCTTCTGCACCTGCACTGCTTGCTGTTTGGGGTTTTAGGCTGGGTTTCTGTACAGCACTTTGAGATATCAGCTGATGTACGAAGGGCTTTATAAATACATTGGATTTGATTTGATTTAGCGAGACCCGGTTGCTGCTGAAGCACCCTGTTGATGTGACTTCCCAGATTAGCTAAGAGAGTTCTGTTGTGATCGACTGAGGGTCAAACCCAGGTGCTGTGCTAGGTGCTGTGCTAGGCTGTACGGGGAGAGTTCTGTTGTGATCGACTGAGGGTCAAACCCAGGTGCTGTGCTAGGCTGTACGGGTAGAGTTCTGTTGTGATCGACTGAGGGTCAAACCCAGGTGCTGTGCTAGGCTGTACGGGTAGAGTTCTGTTGTGATCGACTGAGGGTCAAGCCCAGGTGCTGTGCTAGGCTGTACGGGTATAGTTATGTTGTGATCGACTGAGGGTCAAGCCCAGGTGCTGTGCTAGGCTGTTAAGCTAAAACATATCCATTAGTTTGTGAAAATAACACTGAGGTCTCAGGTTAGCCAGCCAGCAAGTCAGAACAAGAGGAAGAGTGAGAGGAAGAGGAAGAGAAAGAAGAAGAGTGAGAGAAAGAGGAAGAGGAAGAGTGAGAGGAAGAGGTAGAGGAAGAGTGAGAGGAGGAGTGCGATGAAGAGAAAGAGGAACAGTGAGAGGAAGAGGAATAGTGAGAGGACGAGTGAGATGAAGAGGAAGAGAAAGAGGAAGAGTGAAATGAAGAGTGAGAGTAAGAGGAAGAGGAATAGTGAGAGGAAGATGAAGATGAAGCGAAAGAGTGAGAGGAAGTGGAAGAGTGAACTACAGGCACAGAGGTGCGGCACTTATACCAATCTACCTCCGTCTCTAGGGTGCAGTGGATGAAAGTGGAGGGCAGTGGAGGGCAGGGGAGGGCAGTGGAGGGCAGGGGAGGACAGGGGAGGGCAGTGGAGGGCATGGGGAGGACAGGGGAGGGCAGGGGAGGGAAGTGGAGGGCAGGGGAGGGCAGTGGAGGACAGGGGAGGGCAGTGGAGGGAAGTGGAGGGCAGGGGAGGGAAGTGGAGGACAGGGGAGGGCAGTGGAGGGCAGGGGAGGGAAGTGGAGGGTAGGGGAGGGAAGTGGAGGACAGGGGAGGGCAGGGGAGGGCAGGGGAGGGCAGGGGAGGGAAGTGGATGGTAGTGGAGGGCAGGGGAGGGCAGGGGAGGGTAGTGGAGGGCAGGGGAGGGTAGTGGAGGGCAGGGGAGGGTAGTGGAGGAAAGTGGAGGGTAGTGGAGGGCAGTGGAGGGAGGTGGAGGGTAGTGGAGGGCAGTGGAGGTCAGTGGAGGGCAGGGGAGGGTAGTGGAGGGTAGGGGAGGGCAGTGGAGGGTAGTGGAGGGCAGTGGAGGGTAGTGGAGGGCAGGGGAGGGCAGGGGAGGGTAGTGGAGGGTAGGGGAGGGCAGGGGAGGGGAGTGGAGGGCAGTGGAGGGTAGTGGAGGGCAGTGGAGGGTAGTGGAGGGCATGGGAGGGCAGTGGAGGGCAGGGGAGGGGAGTGGAGGACAGGGGAGGGTAGTGGAGGACAGGGGAGGGTAGTGGAGGGCAGGGGAGGAAAGTGGAGGGCAGGGGAGGGTAGTGGAGGGCAGTGGAGGGCAGTGGAGGGCAGGGGAGGGAAGTGGAGGGCAGGGGAGGGCAGGGGAGGAAAGTGGATGGTAGTGGAGGGCAGGGGAGGGCAGGGGAGGGTAGTGGAGGGTAGTGGAGGGCAGTGGAGGGCAGTAGAGGGCAGTGGAGGGTAGTGGAGGGCAGTGGAGGTCAGTGGAGGGCAGGGGAGGGTAGGGGAGGGCAGTGGAGGGCAGTGGAGGGTAGTGGAGGGCAGGGGAGGGCAGGGGAGGGTAGTGGAGGGCGGTGGAGGGCAGTGGAGGGCAGGGGAGGGCAGTGGAGGACAGGGGAGGGTAGTGGAGGACAGGGGAGGGTAGTGGAGGGCAGGGGAGGAAAGTGGAGGGCAGGGGAGGGGAGTGGAGGGCAGGGGAGGACAGTGGAGGGCAGTGGAGGGCAGGGGAGGGTAGTGGAGGGCAGGGGAGGGCAGTGGAGGGCAGTGGAGGGCAAGGGAGGGCAGGGGAGGGCAGGGGAGGGCAGTGGAGGACAGGGGAGGGCAGTGGAGGGAAGTGGAGGGCAGGGGAGGGAAGTGGAGGACAGGGGAGGGCAGTGGAGGGCAGGGGAGGGAAGTGGAGGGCAGGGGAGGGCAGTGGAGGGCAGGGGAGGAAAGTGGATGGTAGTGGAGGGCAGGGGAGGGCAGGGGAGGGTAGTGGAGGGCAGGGGAGGGTAGTGGAGGGCAGGGGAGGGTAGTGGAGGAAAGTGGAGGGTAGTGGAGGGCAGTGGAGGGCAGTGGAGGGTAGTGGAGGGCAGTGGAGGTCAGTGGAGGGCAGGGGAGGGTAGTGGAGGGTAGGGGAGGGCAGTGGAGGGTAGTGGAGGGCAGTGGAGGGTAGTGGAGGGCAGGGGAGGGCAGGGGAGGGTAGTGGAGGGTAGGGGAGGGCAGGGGAGGAAAGTGGAGGACAGTGGAGGGTAGTGGAGGGCAGTGGAGGGTAGTGGAGGGCATGGGAGGGCAGTGGAGGGCAGTGGAGGGTAGTGGAGGGCAGTGGAGGGCAGTGGAGGGCAGTGGAGGGGAGTGGAGGACAGGGGAGGGTAGTGGAGGACAGGGGAGGGTAGTGGAGGGCAGGGGAGGAAAGTGGAGGGCAGGGGAGGGTAGTGGAGGGCAGGGGAGGGCAGGGGAGGGCAGTGGAGGGCAGGGGAGGGAAGTGGAGGGCAGGGGAGGAAAGTGGAGGGCAGGGGAGGGTAGTGGAGGGCAGGGGAGGGAAGTGGAGGGCAGGGGAGGGCAGGGGAGGAAAGTGGGTGGTAGTGGAGGGCAGGGGAGGGCAGGGGAGGGTAGTGGAGGGTAGTGGAGGGCAGTGGAGGGCAGTAGAGGGCAGTGGAGGGTAGTGGAGGGCAGTGGAGGGCAGGGGAGGGTAGGGGAGGGTAGTGGAGGGCAGTGGAGGGTAGTGGAGGGCAGGGGAGGGCAGTGGAGGGTAGTGGAGGGCAGTGGAGGGCAGTGGAGGGCAGGGGAGGGCAGGGGAGGGCAGTGGAGGACAGGGGAGGGTAGTGGAGGACAGGGGAGGGTAGTGGAGGGCAGGGGAGGAAAGTGGAGGGCAGGGGAGGGTAGTGGAGGGCAGTGGAGGACAGTGGAGGGCAGTGGAGGGCAGGGGAGGGTACATGTACAGATAGGGTAGACTGACAGAGACACATTAAAAAGGAAAGCAAAAAACCTAGTAGAATATTGGGAAATACTAATGTTGTAGGAAGGTAGTAAGGAACACCATGTTGAATGTTGATTAAGGCAGAATCAACACTCTATAATACACTCTATGGTCACCAATCTATTCTGAGTCAAGATGGAAGCTGAGATCCACCGCCCAGATTTTTTTTAAACACGACTTAAAAACGTAAGTCTATGCAACATTAACCAATTAAAAACAGTTCTGTAGCAATGAGGTTTGTGCAGTAGGTTATAGACCCAATTTATTATCAATGCATATTAGTTATGCTCAGTAGGTTATAGACCCAATACATTATCCCTACATATTAGCTATGCTCAGTAGGTTATAGACCCAATACATTATCCCTGCATATTAGCTATGCTCAGTAGGTTATAGACCCAATAAATTATCCCTGCATATTAGCTATGCTCAGTAGGTTATAGACCCAATACATTATCCCTGCATATTAGCTATGCTCAGTAGGTTATAGACCCAATACATTATCCCTACATATTAGCTATGCTTGAATTGACCTGCTAATGTTGTTCTTCTCAGACCATTTAGAAATTATATTTAAACATTTTAGGTATACGATCACTGGTAATAGATCATTTGTTGTAATAACTTGTGAGGCAGCGCTGAGTAAACATAATAATGTGTTTTTTTATTTTACTGGACTGATGGCCTGCATCTGATGGTCAGTCTGAAGGGAACGAGCAGCGGTGAAGCTGCCTCTCTCCTTCCCTCCACTGGGAAATGGGGACACGGTGAAACTCAAGTCACACTGCATTATTTCTGCCTCATGCACCAATTCATGTTGTTACTCCTATAACCAGAGAAAGTGAAATATTCCTCGATGTAAAAAAAAAAAAGAGACTCAAGCCGCTAATAATAACAACACAGGTTTATTGGAAGACTTTGCTGTGGTCATTCATTACAGCTGCAGTGCTGGTTGTAGCGTGAGTGGAAGTAGGGAGAATGTGCATTTTATGGCTTATAACAGTGTTAAACAAAGTGTTGACAGTGCTGGTTGTAGCGTGAGTGGAAGTAGGGAGAATGTGCATTTTATGGCTTATAACAGTGTTAAACAAAGTGTTGACAGTGCTGGTTGTAGCGTGAGTGGAAGTAGGGAGAATGTGCATGTTATGGCTTATAACAGTGTTAAACAAAGTGTTGACAGTGCTGGTTGTAGCGTGAGTAGAAGTAGGGAGAATGTGCATGTTATGGCTTATAACAGTGTTAAACAAAGTGTTGACAGTGCTGGTTGTAGTGTGAGTGGAAGTAGGGAGAATGTGCATGTTATGGCTTATAACAGTGTTAAACAAAGTGTTGACAGTGCTGGTTGTAGCGTGAGTAGAAGTAGGGAGAATGTGCATGTTATGGCTTATAACAGTGTTAAACAAAGTGTTGACAGTGCTGGTTGTAGCGTGAGTGGAAGTAGGGAGAATGTGCATGTTATGGCTTATAACAGTGTTAAACAAAGTGTTGACAGTGCTGGTTGTAGCGTGAGTGGAAGTAGGGAGAATGTGCATGTTATGGCTTATAACAGTGTTAAACAAAGTGTTGACAGTGCTGGTTGTAGTGTGAGTGGAAGTAGGGAGAATGTGCATGTTATGGCTTATAACAGTGTTAAACAAAGTGTTGACAGTACTGAAAAACAACTTCAACCTACTCCTAAAAACAGCAGCTCTTTGCTGTGTTCGTCGAGTCTCTCTAGTCATGGCTTTAAAGTTTTAAAATCGCACATTATCAACTTTGCTGTGAGTTGAAGGCTTTTTTTTCCTGTCAATGGTGCGATCTATCTGAGCTTTCTGATTGGTCAGCAGTAGGCCTATAAGTTCACTTGATTTGCTCTTTGGCCTGCAGGGTAGGCAGAGTTCTACCTTCAGACACCTGAAATGGTTCAAAATGGGAACACTTTGCCTTTCCGGGCACTAGGACTGCTGTATCAAGTGCACTTATGGCCAACAGCAAAAAAATAAAGGAATGCAAGTCTTTATCGTTGTTGTTTTCTTTTACAGAAATGTTTGGTGATCGATTAGGAATGTTTGGTGATCGATTAGGAATGTTTGGTGATCGATTAGGAATGTTTGGTGATCGATTAGGAATGTTTGGTGCTCGATTAGGAATGTTTGGTGATCGATTAGGAATGTTTGGTGCTCGATTAGGAATGTTTGGTGATCGATTAGGAATGTTTGGTGCTCGATTAGGAATGTTTGGTGCTCGATTAGGAATGTTTGGTGATCGATTAGGAATGTTTGGTGATCGATTAGGAATGTTTGGTGATCGATTAGGAATGTTTGGTGCTCGATTAGGAATGTTTGGTGCTCGATTAGGAATGTTTGGTGATCGATTAGGAATGTTTGGTGATCGATTAGGAATGTTTGGTGCTCGATTAGGAATGTTTGGTGATCGATTAGGAATGTTTGGTGATCGATTAGGAATGTTTGGTGATCGATTAGGAATGTTTGGTGCTCGATTAGGAATGTTTGGTGATCGATTAGGAATGTTTGGTGATCGATTAGGAATGCCTTGAAGATCAACCAGTTGACTGCGATCGACCGGTTGGTTGACCACAACTCTCCCTTGTAAACGAAACTCTGTGTCTCGATGACACTTTCCTGATCTCATCTCTCATCATGTAAGTCGGGCGAGCGTTGCGATTGGAATGACGATAGACACAGAAACTGTTGAAGGAGACTATTCTTGACCAATCAAATTGAGCCATGCTAAATTTAACCATAGCTAGCTTGTAGTATGTAGCATGATACAGTGCTCTCATTAACTTGTCTCTCTCCACTATTGCCAAGCACACAGGGCCTAAAACAAGCCAAGCTGTGCCTGAGGAGGGAGAGTTGGAGAGTTGAACTGGTTAAACTGGTTAACTTGTCTCTCTCCACTATAGCGAAGCACACAGGGCCCAAAACAAGCACTCAGGAGAGTTGAACTGGTTAACTTGTCCACTATAACCTAGCACACCGGTTATTTATTTTATTTTAACCAGGCAAGTCAGTTCAGAACAAATTCTTATTTTCAATGACAGCCTAAGAACAGTGGGTTAACTGCTGTGTTCAGAGGCAGAACGACAGATTTTTACCTTGTCAGCTCAGGGATTCAAACTTGCAACCTGTTGGTTACTAGTCCAACACTCTAACCACTAGGCTACCTGCCACCCCAGGTTAACACATCTCCACTATAGCCAGCCAGCCACATAAAGAATGGCACTGGTTTGTGTTCCCTCATTTGGGGCTAAGACCCTCGGAGGGAAATACACTATTTTATTATTTGGATTGAGTCACCCGAACACTACTACATATGTAGGATCTTAATTTGATGACCCTGTTGCAGTTATTTGAGGTTTAAAAAGGCTTCTGACGTTTTCCCTTACATGTATCCAGTGGAGGAAAAAGTACCCACTTGTCATACTTGAGTAAAAGTAAAGATACCTTAGTAGAAAATTACTCAAGTAAACGTGAAAGTCACCCAGTAAAATACTACTTGAGCAAAAGTCTAAAAGTATTGGTTTTAAATATACTTGAGTATCAAAAGTAAATGTAATTGCTAAAAAATACTTCAGTAGCAAAAGTAAAAGTATAAATAATTTCAAATGACTTATATTAAGCAAACCAGATGGCACAAATGTCTTGTTCTATTTAACTGTATTTACGGAGGGCCAGAGGAACACCTCAGCACTCAGACAGTATTTACAAACGAAGAATTTGTGTTTAGTGAGTGCGGCAGATTAGAGGCAGTAGGGATGACCAGGGATGTTCCCTACAAAAATGTCTTAATTAAAATCCACATTTCCTGTTGCTGCAGGATTATTTTCCTGCTTTAGCAAACTGTCTCAAATTAAGAACCTACATCTGTACTACACAGACCTGAGGCCAAATACTATTTGAGTTTTGGATTTAGCCTGCCTTGGAGTGACAGATGGACAGGGTTTGTAGTTTTCTATTAAGCCAGGGAAACTCAATAAAATCACAGATAAAGTATTTGAAATTATTTCAAATACCATTTGAACCCAGGTCTGCTACTCGGACCCATCGGTCACCCAGACTAATTGATTTATCGACATTTCATTCCAACAAGGATTTGAAGTGATTAGCTTTGCATGTGAATGAATGCAGTTGGACCTGAGTGTGATTATAAAGACGAGCTGGAGACTAGACTATTCACAAACAAATTAACCTGGGCTGAGAGGAGAATGGGGAAGGGATATGGAATAACGGAATGAGGGTTTAGAAGCAGAGTGGAATATTGATTGGGGGGGAGAGACGACATCAATCATTAAGTGGACTATAAGAATGTGGACCACAACAGTGCAGACAGACGGACAGACATACCGACGGACAGACAGAAAGATGGACGGACAGAGAGAGGGGAGGGACTCTGTCACTTTGTTGAAACTGTGTTGCTAGTCTTTAGAACCGGACTGCTGTCACAGCATTTCATAAAGAAACAGGGCCAAGCAGAGCCAAGACAAGTCTACTGTACTGTGTAGCCTGCATGGTCTAACACACCAACCCATCCACATACATTCAAGCCTTACTTCAGCCAGAAATACCAACTACTGCATTGAAACAACGGCCCAATAATCTCTCTTTTCTCTTGACGTGTACACTGGTTCACTTCCCTTTAATGATTTGAAAGGAAATGACTGAGATAAGAAATATGATGGAAACTCCCTCTAGCCCATGTCTCCACCAATCCAATGCATTTAGATCTGTGGGAAGTAGTGAACACTTCAGGAGAAAGGAGCTATTATTGGGAGGCATCCAATATAACATCAGTAGCCCAGTTCTCACCTGGCATGATGACATCGGGGAAGCCCAGCTTGCGTGTAATGGCCACGCCCCTATTGAAAATCATAGGGTTCTCTCTCCTGATTTGTTCCATCTCTCCTCTCAGCAGCTGGAGAGAGATGATCAGACCTGAGGAGAAGACAGAGAGAGAGAGATTATCAGACCTGAGGAGGAGAAGACAGAGATTATCAGAATTGAGGAGAAGACAGAGAGAGAGATTATTAGACCTGAGGAAGAGAAGACAGAGATTATCAGACCTGCCTGAGGAGAAGACAGAGAGAGAGATTATCAGACCTGAGGAAGAGAAGACAGAGAGAGATATGATCAGACCTGAGTAGAAGACAGAGAGAGAGAGAGCGAGAGAGAGAGAGAGAGAGAGAGAAAGAGAGAGAGAGAGAGAGAGAGAAAGAGAGAGAGAGAGAGAGAGAGAGAGAGAGAGAGAGAGAGAGAGAGAGATGATCAGACCTGAGAAGGAGAAGACAGAGAGAGAGAGAGAGAGAGAGAGAGAGAGATGATCAGACCTGAGAAGGAGAAGACAGAGAGAGAGATTATCAGATTTAGGAGGAGAAAAATAAGAATAGTATCCATTTAGTGGCCATTTTCTGTTCAGATCTGATCTGAGGATGGAGTGGGGACAACAGACAAGACATGTTCACATCATTTTCATGATTTATTCATATTAGAAAATAAGTAATACGACGAGTAAAATTGAAAAAGCAACAAATCCTCATTAAAAGACCTTGAGCCCTTCCCAGAAGGCCATATGATTTTCAGCAGATTTAAAAACAATGGCAATGTCTACTAATGAGAGGCTACTAATGTTTAAAGATGTTATAATATTTTATTGATAGTGCACATTTAATATTTTGTTTTAAATGGCTCTGGAAGTCAGTGTACAGTACTTCAGTGAGGGGAGGAGGAGAGGAGGACCTTGGAAAGCATTTTGTTCATAATTGCAATTTTTTGGGCAGCAAATGGCCAGACATTAGAAGATGGTGCGAGCATGGATAAATAATGTACCTCAACCCTGCAGCGACTTCCTCTACTATTGCAGACACTACGGCATTATGCTATAACTAAAACATCACCACCCAGTGTCTCACCCATTGTCAGTGTGGTGTGTGTGTGTGTGTGTGTGTGTGTGTGTGTGTGTGTGTGTGTGTGTGTGTGTGTGTGTGTGTGTGTGTGTGTGTGTGTGTGTGTGTGTGTGTGTGTGTGTGTGTGTGTGTGTGTGAGAGAGAGCGAGCGCGTGGACTTTTAATATAAAGAGAGCATTTTTTATTCTGCCTGCCTCAGAATCTCAGGCTTTTTCTCAACCATTTAAAAGCCTGAGGTAATGTAGCTGCAGTAGTTTGAAGTTTCATACATATTGAATGGCTCCCTGAGGATGCTAACAGCTAACCAACTCGGAGCTGAACAGCTGCTGAAACAGAAACTCCCACGGATGTACAGAGAAGAGGCGAGGAGGTATTCTGCCATTCTGTCTTTATGTTTCAGTATAAAATGGACAAAATATTATTACAGAATAAATCCGTGTGCTTCTCATAATACCCTCAGCAGCTGGCTCAATCAGAAAGAACAAACCTAGAAAAGTATAGAAAGAAGTCAGACCTTCTCCAAGTATAATGTGACATGTTGACTCTATGTTATGGGTAGATGGGGACTATGGTGACTCCATGTTATGGATAGATGGGGACTATGGTGACACTATGTTATGGGTAGATGGGGACTATGGTGACACTATGTTATGGGTAGATGGGGACTATGGTGACACTATGTTATGGGTAGATGAGGACTATGGTGACTCCATGTTATGGGTAGATGTGGAATATGGTGACACTATGTTATGGGTAGATGGGGACTATGGTGACTCCATGTTATGGGTAGATGTGGACTATGGTGACTCTATGTTATGGGTAGATGGGGACTATGTTGACGTGGTGACACTATGTTATGGGTAGATGGGGACTATGGTGACACTATGTTATGGGTAGATGGGGACTATGGTGACACTATGTTATGGGTAGATGGGGACTATGGTGACACTATGTTATGGGTAGATGGGGACTATGGTGACTCTATGTTATGGGTAGATGGGGACTATGGTGACACTATGTTATGGGTAGATGAGGACTATGGTGACTCCATGTTATGGGTAGATGGGGACTATGGTGACTCTATGTTATGGGTAGATGAGGACTATGGTGACTCCATGTTATGGGTAGATGGGGACTATGGTGACACTATGTTATGGGTAGATGGGGACTATGGTGACTCTATGTTATGGGTAGATGGGGACTATGGTGACACTATGTTATGGGTAGATGGGGACTATGGTGACTCCATGTTATGGGTAGATGGGGACTATGGTGACTCCATGTTATGGATAGATGGGGACTATGGTGACTATGTTATGGGTAGATGTGGACTATAGTGACTCTATGTTATGGGTAGATGAGGACTATGGTGACTCTATGTTATGGGTATATGGGGACTATGGTGACTCTATGTTATGGGTATATGGGGACTATGGTGAATCTATGTTATGGGTAGATGAGGACTATGGTGACTCTATGTTATGGGTAGATGAGGACTATGGTGACACTATGTTATGGGTAGATGGGGACTATGGTGACTCTATGTTATGGGTAGATGGGGACTATGGTGACTCTATGTTATGGGTAGATGGGGACTATGGTGACTCTATGTTATGGGTAGATGAGGACTATGGTGAGGATGGGACTATGGTGACTCTATGTTATGGGTAGATGGGGACTATGATGACTCTATGTTATGGGTAGATGGGGACTATGGTGACTATGTTATGGGTATATGGGGACTATGGTGAATCTATGTTATGGGTAGATGAGGACTATGGTGACTCTATGTTATGGGTAGATGAGGACTATGGTGACACTATGTTATGGGTAGATGGGGACTATGGTGACTATGTTATGGGTATATGGGGACTATGGTGAATCTATGTTATGGGTAGATGAGGACTATGGTGACTCTATGTTATGGGTAGATGAGGACTATGGTGACTCTATGTTATGGGTAGATGGGGACTATGGTGACTATGTTATGGGTATATGGGGACTATGGTGAATCTATGTTATGGGTAGATGAGGACTATGGTGACTCTATGTTATGGGTAGATGAGGACTATGGTGACACTATGTTATGGGTAGATGGGGACTATGGTGACTCTATGTTATGGGTAGATGGGGACTATGATGACTCTATGTTATGGGTAGATGGGGACTATGGTGACTCTATGTTATGGGTAGATGGGGACTATGGTGACACTATGTTATGGGTAGATGGGGACTATGGTGACTCCATGTTATGGGTAGATGGGGACTATGGTGACTCTATGTTATGGGTAGATGAGGACTATGGTGACTCTATGTTATGGGTAGATGAGGACTAAGGTGACGTGGTGACTCTGTTATGGGTAGATGTGGACTATGGTGACACTATGTTATGGGTAGATGGGGACTATGGTGACTCTATGTTATGGGTAGATGTGGAATATGGTGACTCTATGTTATGGGTAGATGGGGACTATGGTGACTCCATGTTATGGGTAGATGTGGACTATGGTGACTCTATGTTATGGGTAGATGGGGACTATGTTGACGTGGTGACACTATGTTATGGGTAGATGGGGACTATGGGGACTCTATGTTATGGGTAGATGGGGACTATGGTGACTCCATGTTATGGGTAGATGGGGACTATGGTGACTCCATGTTATGGGTAGATGGGGACTATGGTGACTCTATGTTATGGGTAGATGGGGACTATGGTGACTCCATGTTATGGGTAGATGGGGACTATGGTGACTCCATGTTATGGGTAGATGGGGACTATGGTGACACTATGTTATGGGTAGATGGGGACTATGGTGACTCTATGTTATGGGTAGATGGGGACTATGGTGACACTATGTTATGGGTAGATGGGGACTATGGTGACTCTATGTTATGGGTAGATGGGGACTATGGTGACTCCATGTTATGGGTAGATGGGGACTATGGTGACTCCATGTTATGGGTAGATGGGGACTATGGTGACTCCATGTTATGGGTAGATGGGGACTATGGTGACTCTATGTTATGGATAGATGGGGACTATGGTGACACTATGTTATGGGTAGATGAGGACTATGGTGACTCCATGTTATGGGTCGATGGGGACTATGGTGACTCTATGTTATGGGTAGATGGGGACTATGGTGACTCCATGTTATGGGTAGATGGGGACTATGGTGACTCCATGTTATGGGTAGATGGGGACTATGGTGACTCCATGTTATGGGTAGATGGGGACTATGGTGACTCCATGTTATGGGTAGATGGGGACTATGGTGACACTATGTTATGGGTAGATGGGGACTATGGTGACTCTATGTTATGGATAGATGGGGACTATGGTGACACTATGTTATGGGTAGATGAGGACTATGGTGACTCCATGTTATGGGTCGATGGGGACTATGGTGACTCCATGTTATGGGTCGATGAGGACTATGGTGACTCCATGTTATGGGTAGATGGGGACTATGGTGACTCCATGTTATGGGTAGATGGGGACTATGGTGACTATGTTATGGGTAGATGAGGACTATGGTGACTCCATGTTATGGGTAGATGAGGACTAAGGTGACGTGGTGACTCTGTTATGGGTAGATGGGGACTATGTTGACGTGGTGACACTATGTTATGGGTTGATGGGGACTATGGTGACACTATGTTATGGGTTGATGGGGACTATGGTGACTCTATGTTATGGGTAGATGGGGACTATGGTGACGTGGTGACTCGATGTTATGGGTAGATGGGGACTATGGTGACGTGGTGACTCGATGTTATGGGTAGATGGGGGCTATGGTGACGTGGTGACTATGTTATGGCTAGATGGGGACTATGGTTACGTGGTGAATCTATGTTATGGGTAGATGGGGACTAAGGTGACACTATGTTATGGGTAGATGGGGACTATGGTGACGTGGTGCCTATATGTTATGGGTAGATGGGGACTATGGTGACTCTATGTTATGGGTAGATGGGGACTATGGTGACGTGGGGCCTCTATGTTATGGCTAGATGGGGACTATGGTTACGTGGTGACACTATGTTATGGGTAGATGGGGACTATGGTGCCTATATGTTATGGGTAGATGGGGACTATGGTGACTCTATGTTATGGGTAGATGGGGACTATGGTGACGTGGGGCCTCTATGTTATGGCTAGATGGGGACTATGGTTACGTGGTGACACTATGTTATGGGTAGATGGGGACTATGGTGACTCTATGTTATGGGTAGATGGGGACTATGGTGACACTATGTTATGGGTAGATGGGGACTATGGTTACTTGGTGACTCTATGTTATGGGTAGATGGGGACTATGGTTACGTGGGGACTATGTTATGGGTAGATGGAGACTATGGTGACGTGGTGACTATGTCATGGGTAGATGGGGACTATGGTTACTGTAACGGCTGTCATATTCTTCCTCCTCCTCGGACGATGAGAGGAGAGAAGGATCGGACCAATATGCGGAGTGGTTAGTGCTCATGATGATTTATTATAACGAACACTGAACACTGAAATACAAAACAAATAAACGAAGTGCAGAAACCTATACAGTAACGTGTGGTGAAAACACTAACACGGAAACAAACACCCACAAAACACACGTGAAACCCCGGCTGCCTTAGTATGATTCTCAATCAGGGACAACGATTGACAGCTGCCTCTGATTGAGAATCATACCAGGCCGAACACAAAATCCCAACATAGAAAATCACACATAGACAAACCCACCCAACTCACGCCCTGACCAACTAAATAAATACAAGACAAAGGAAAACAGGTCAGGAACGTGACAGTTACGTGGTAAAGAAATCTATTTAAGAGAAATAGATCAAAATGGTGCTATATCATACAACAGTTTAGTATCTCTGGTGTCATTTCAAAATTCTGACTTTCCGCATGGAATACAACAAGTGAAACGCTTACTTAAAAAGTAGAAACACATGTGTATAGTACTGAGTCAATGTGCAGGGGTACAAGGTAGTAATGAGGCTATATACGAGGAGTACCAGCGCTGAGTCAATGTTCAGGGGTACAAGGTAGTAATGAGGCTATATACGAGGAGTACCAGCGCTGAGTCAATGTGCAGGGGTACAAGGTAGTAATGAGGCTATATACGAGGAGTACCAGCACTGAGTCAATGTGCAGGGGTACAAGGTAGTAATGAGGCTATATACGAGGAGTACCAGCGCTGAGTCAATGTTCAGGGGTACAAGGTAGTAATGAGGCTATATACGAGGAGTACCAGCGCTGAGTCAATGTGCAGGGGTACAAGGTAGTAATGAGGCTATATACGAGGAGTACCAGCGCTGAGTCAATGTGCAGGGGTACAAGGTAGTAATGAGGCTATATACGAGGAGTACCAGCGCTGAGTCAATGTGCAGGGGTACCAGGTAGTAATGAGGTAATTGAGATAATACAGTACGTACATGTTGGTAGGGGTAAAAGTGACTAGGCAATCAGAATATTTAATAGACAGAGTAGCAGCAGCGTATGTGAAAGCGTGTCTATGTGTGAGTATGTGTGTGTGGCGTCAATAATCACACGTGTGTGTGTGTGTGTTTTGTGTGTGTGAGTGTACAGTGCATTCGGAAGGTATTTAGACCCCTTGACTTTTTCCAAATTTTGTTACACTACGAAGCGACTCCTCAGTGAAAGGCACATGATAGCCCGCTTGGAGTTTGCCAAAAGGCACCTAAAGGACTCTCAGGCCATGAGAAACAAGATTCTCTGTTCTGATGAAACCAAGATTGAACTCTTTGGCCTGAATGCCAAGCGTCACGTCTGGAGGAAACCTGGCACCATCCCTACGGTGAAGCATGGTGGAGGCAGCATCATGCTGTGGGGATGTTTTTCAGTTGCAGGGACTGGGAGATAAGTCAGGATCGAGGGAAAGATGAAGGGAGCAAAGTACAGAGAGATCCACACAGCCAAGACAACGCAGGTGTCTGAATGTCCTTGAGTGGCCCAGCCAGAGGCCTGACTTGAACCCGATTGAACATCTCTGGAGAGACCTGAAAATAGCTGTGCAGAGACACTCCCCATGCAACCTTTCAGAGCTTGAGAGGATCTGCAGAGAAGAATGGCGGAAACTCCCCAAATACAGGTGTACCAAGCTTGTAGCATCATACCAAAGAAGACTCAAGGCTGTAATCGCTGCCAAAGGTGCTTCAAGAAAGTACAAAGTAAAAGTGTCTGAATACTTATGTAATTTTCAATACATTTGCTTTGTCATTATTTGGTATTATGACTTGGGGGTAGAAGCTGTTAAGGAGCCTTTTGGTCCTAGACTTCGCACTCTGGTACCGCTTGCCGTGTGGCAGAAGAGAGAACAGTCTATGACTTGGGTGGCTGGAGTCTTAGAATTTTTTTAGAGCCTTCCTCTGACACCGTCTCTGTAGCGCCTTGCGGTCTAATGCCCCAAACAGCAAGCAGATGTAGAAGCACAGTGGAAAAACTCCCTAGAAAAGGTACAAACCAAGGAAGAACCAGCCTATGATGGGCACCACACTGATGGGCTCCTGGCACCACACTACCAGGTCTCCCTATAGACTGTCTCATCGTTGTCAGTGATCAGGCCTACCACCGTTGTGTCAATGGTAAACTTTATGATGGTGTTGGTGTCGTGCAGTCATGGGTGAACAAGGAGTACAGGAGGTCGGGAGGTGTTCAGTCCCAGGGTCCTTAGCTTAGTGATGAGCTTGGTAGGCACTATGGTGTTGAACGCTGAGCTGTAGTCAATAAACAGCATTCTCACGTAGGTGTTCCTTTTGTTCCTATTGCACCACACAATAGAGATCTATTGTGTGGTGCAATAGAGATTGCGTCATCTGTGGATCTGTTTTGGCTGTATGCAAATTGGAGTGGGTCCAGGGTGTCTGGGATGATGGTGTTGATGTGAGCCATGACCAGCCTTTCAAAGCACTTCATGGCTACAGATGTGATTGCTAGACAGGCTACCTTGGTGTTCTTGGGCACAGGTACTATGGTGGTTTTCTTGAAACATGTTGGTATTACAGACTGGGTCAGGGAGAGGTTGAACATGTCAGTGAAGACACTTACCAGTTGGTCAGTGCATGCTTTGAGTACACGTCCTGGTAATCTGTCTGGCCCTGCAGCCTTAACCTGAATATTAACCTGTTTAAAGGTCTTACTCACATCGGCTATGGAGAGCGAGATTACACAGTCGTCCGGATCAGCTGGTGCTCTCACACATGGTTCAGTGTTGCTTGCCTCGAAGCGAGGCATAGAAGGCATTTAGCTCATCTGGTAGGCTCGCATCACTGGGTAGCTCTCTGCTGGGTTTCCCTTTGTAATCTGTGATAGTTTGCAAGCCACGCCACATCCGACGAGCGTCAGAGTCGGTGTAGTAGGATTCAATCTGAGTCTTATATTGACGTTTTGCTAGTTTGATATACGCGTCCGGATTAGAGTCCTGCTCCTTAAAAGTGGCAGTCCTAGCCATTAGCTCAGTGCGGATGTTG
>NC_052326.1:52753674-52763674 GCF_016432855.1 Salvelinus namaycush | reverse complement strand
CTTCTTATTTGAATACCTGTACCCCATTATAAACATCCCAACAGTAAAACCACCCCCAACCTCTCACACAGACATCCCAACAGTAAAACCCATCCCCAACCTCTCACACAGACATTACAACAGTAAAACCACCCCCAACCTCTCACACAGACATCCCAACAGTAAAACCACCCCCAACCTCTCACACAGACATTACAACAGTAAAACCACCCCCAACCTCTCACACAGACATCCCAACAGTAAAACCACCCCCAACCTCTCACACAGACATCCCAACAGTAAAACCACCCCCAACCTCTCACACAGACATTACAACAGTAAAACCACCCCAACCTCTCACACAGACATCCCAACAGTAAAACCACCCCCAACCTCTCACACAGACATTACAACAGTAAAACCACCCCAACCTCTCACACAGACATCCCAACAGTAAAACCACCCCCAACCTCTCACACAGACATCCCAACAGTAAAACCACCCCCAACCTCTCACACAGACATTACAACAGTAAAACCCACCCCCAACCTCTCACACAGACATTACAACAGTAAAACCACCCCCAACATCTCACACAGACATTACAACAGTAAAACCACCCCCAACCTCTCACACAGACATTACAACAGTAAAACCACCCCCAACCTCTCACACAGACATTACAACAGTAAAACCACCCCCAACCTCTCACACAGACATCCCAACAGTAAAACCACCCCCAACCTCTCACACAGACATTACAACAGTAAAACCACCCCCAACATCCCACACAGACATCCCAACAGTAAAACCACCCCCAACCTCTCACACAGACATCCCAACAGTAAAACCACCCCCAACCTCTCACACAGACATTACAACAGTAAAACCACCCCAACCTCTCACACAGACATCCCAACAGTAAAACCCATCCCCAACCTCTCACACAGACATCCCAACAGTAAAACCCATCCCCAACCTCTCACACAGACATTACAACAGTAAAACCCACCCCCAACCTCTCACACAGACATCCCAACAGTAAAACCCATCCCCAACCTCTCACACAGACATTACAACAGTAAAACCCACCCCCAACCTCTCACACAGACATTACAACAGTAAAACCATCCCCAACCTCTCACACAGACATTACAACAGTAAAACCACCCCAACCTCTCACACAGACATTACAACAGTAAAACCCACCCCCAACCTCTCACACAGACATTACAACAGTAAAACCCACCCCCAACCTCTCACACAGACATTACAACAGTAAAAACCACCCCCAACCTCTCACACAGACATTCCAACAGTAAAACCCATCCCCAACCTCTCACACAGACATTCCAACAGTAAAACCCATCCCCAACCTCTCACACAGACATTCCAACAGTAAAACCCACCCCCAACCTCTCACACAGACATCCCAACAGTAAAACCCATCCCCAACCTCTCACACAGACATTCCAACAGTAAAACCCATCCCCAACCTCTCATACAGACATTACAACAGTAAAACCCATCCCCAACCTCTCACACAGACATCCCAACAGTAAAACCACCCCCAACCTCTCACACAGACATTCCAACAGTAAAAACCACCCCCAACCTCTCACACAGACATCCCAACAGTAAAACCCATCCCCAACCTCTCACACAGACATCCCAACAGTAAAACCACCTCCAACCTCTCACACAGACATCCCAACAGTAAAACCCATCCCCAACCTCTCACACAGACATTCCAACAGTAAAACCCATCCCCAACCTCTCACACAGACATTACAACAGTAAAACCACCCCCAACCTCTCACACAGACATCCCAACAGTAAAACCACCTCCAACCTCTCACACAGACATTCCAACAGTAAAACCACCCCTAACCTCTCACACAGACATTACAACAGTAAAACCACCCCCAACCTCTCACACAGACATTACAACAGTAAAACCCACCCCCAACCTCTCACACAGACATTACAACAGTAAAACCCATCCCCAACCTCTCATACAGACATTACAACAGTAAAAACCACCCCAACCTCTCACACAGACATTCCAACAGTAAAACCACCCCCAACCTCTCACACAGACATTCCAACAGTAAAACCACCCCCAACCTCTCACACAGACATTACAACAGTAAAACCACCCCCAACCTCTCACACAGACATTACAACAGTAAAACCACCCCCAACCTCTCATACAGACATTACAACAGTAAAACCACCCCCAACCTCTCACACAGACATTACAACAGTAAAACCACCCCCAACCTCTCACACAGACATCCCAACAGTAAAACCACCCCCAACCTCTCACACAGACATTACAACAGTAAAACCACCCCTAACCTCTCACACAGACATTACAACAGTAAAAACCACCCCCAACCTCTCACACAGACATTCCAACAGTAAAACCCATCCCCAACCTCTCACACAGACATTACAACAGTAAAACCCATCCCCAACCTCTCACACAGACATTACAACAGTAAAACCCACCCCCAACCTCTCACACAGACATCCCAACAGTAAAACCCACCCCCAACCTCTCATACAGACATTACAGCAGTAAAAACCACCCCCAACCTCTCACACAGACATTACAACAGTAAAACCACCCCCAACCTCTCACACAGACATTACAACAGTAAAACCACCCCCAACCTCTCACACAGACATTACAAAAGTAAAACCCACCCCCAACCTCTCACACAGACATCCCAACAGTAAAACCCACCCCCAACCTCTCATACAGACATTACAACAGTAAAAACCACCCCCAACCTCTCACACAGACATTACAACAGTAAAACCACCCCCAACCTCTCACACAGACATTACAACAGTAAAACCCACCCCCAACCTCTCACACAGACATTACAACAGTAAAACCACCCCCAACCTCTCACACAGACATTACAACAGTAAAACCCACCCCCAACCTCTCACACAGACATCCCAACAGTAAAACCACCCCCAACCTCTCACACAGACATTACAACAGTAAAACCACCCCCAACCTCTCACACAGACATTACAACAGTAAAACCACCCCCAACCTCTCACACAGACATCCCAACAGTAAAACCACCCCCAACCTCTCACACAGACATTACAACAGTAAAACCCACCCCCAACCTCTCACACAGACATCCCAACAGTAAAACCACCCCCAACCTCTCACACAGACATCCCAACAGTAAAACCACCCCCAACCTCTCACACAGACATTACAACAGTAAAACCACCCCAACCTCTCACACAGACATTACAACAGTAAAACCACCCCCAACCTCTCAAACAGATATGACAACAGTAAAACCACCCCCAACCTCTCACACAGACATTACAACAGTAAAACCCACCCCCAACCTCTCACACAGACATTACAACAGTTAAACCACCCCCAACCTCTCACACATACATTACAACAGTAAAACCACCCCCAACCTCTCACACAGACATTACAACAGTAAAACCCACCCCCAACCTCTCATACAGACATTACAACAGTAAAACCACCCCCAACCTATCATACAGACATTACAACAGTAAAACCACCCCCAACATCTCACACAGACATTACAACAGTAAAACCCATCCCCAACATCTCACACAGACATTACAACAGTAAAACCCACCCCCAACCTCTCACACAGACATCCCAACAGTAAAACCACCCCCAACCTCTCACACAGACATTACAACAGTAAAACCCACCCCCAACCTCTCACACAGACATTACAACAGTAAAACCACCCCCAACCTCTCATACAGACATTACAACAGAGACATTAATGGCATTAACCTGGCGCACACAGAAAACACATGATGCACAGTTTCACTCATAACACAGAAAGGACACCCGACTCCCGGTTCAACCCGTGCCAACTAGCTGTTAGTGGTCAGGGCTCCATGTAGAACCCTCCACTGAAGGTCCCCAGACCTCCTTCGGGGTTTGTAGAGCCCCCTCCATCTTTCATTTTTTATTTTATTTCACCTTTATTTAACCAGGTAGACTAGTTGAAAACAAGTTCTCATTTACAACTGCGACCTGGCCAAGATAAAGCAAAGCAGTGCGACAAAAACAACAACACAGTTACTTATAAACAAATGTACAGTCAATAACACAATCAGAAAAAATCTATGTAAATGTGAAGAGTAGGGAGGTAAGGCAATACATAGGCCATAGAGGCGAAATAATTACAATTTAGCATTAAGACTGGAGTGATAGATGTGCAGATGATGATCTGCAAGTAGAGATACTGGGGTGCAAAAGAGCAAGAGGGTAAGTAATAATATGGGGGTGAGGTAGTTGGGTGTGCTATTTACAGATTGGCTGTGTACAGGTACAGTGATCAGTTAGCTGCTCTGACAGCTGATGCTTAAAGTTAGAGAGGGAGATATAAGACTCCAGCTTCAGTGATTTTTGTAATTCGTTCCAGTCATTGGCAGCAGAGAACTGGAAGGAAAGGCGGCCAAAGTAAGTGTTGGCTTTGGGGATGACAAGTGAAATATACCTGCTGGAGCGCGTGCTACGGGTCGGTGTTACTATGGTGACCAGTGAGCTGAGATAAGGCGGGGCATTACCTAGCATAGACTTATAGATGACCTGGAGCCAGTAGGTTTGGCGACGAATATGTAGTGAGGGCCAGCCAACGAGAGAGTACAGGTCGCAGTGGTGGGTAGTATATGGGGCTTTAGTGACAAAACGGATGGCACTGTGATAGACTACATCCAATTTGCTGAATAGAGTGTCGAAGGCTATTTGGTAAATGACATCGCCGAAGTCACGGATCGGTAGGATAGTCAGTTTTACGAGGGTATGTTTGGCAGCATGAGTGAAGGAGGCTTAGTTGCGAAATAGGAAGCAGAGTCTATATTTAATTTTGGATTGGAGATGCTTAATGTGAGTCTGGAAGGAGAGTTTACAGTCTAACCAGACACCTAGGTATTTGTAGTTGTCCACATATTCTAAGTCAGAACCGTCCAGAGTATTGATGCTAGTCGGGCGGGAGGGTGCGGGCAGCAATCGGTTGAAGAGCATGCACTTAGTTGTACTTACATTTAAAAGCAGTTGGAGGCCTCGGAAGGAGTGTTGTATGGCATTGAAGCTCGTCTGGAGGTTTGTTAACACGGTGTCCAAAGAAGGGCCAGATGTATACAGAGTGGTGTTGTCTGCGTAGAGGTGGATCAGAGAATCACCCGCAGCAAGAGCGACATCATTGACATATACAGAGAAAAGAGTCGGCCCGAGAATTGAACCCTGTGGCACCCCCATAGAGACTGCCAGAGGTCCAAAGTTGCTACAGGGGGTGCTGAGATGTTGGCCGGGGTTGGGGTAGCCAGGTGGAAAGCATGGCCAGCGGTAGAAAAATGCTTGTTGAAATGATCAATTATCGTAGATTTATCGGTGGTGACAATGTTTCCTATCCTCAGTGCAGTGGGCAGCTGGGAGGAGGTGCTCTTATTCTCCATGGACTTTACAGTGTCCCAAAACGTTTTGGAATTAGTGCTACAGTATGCAAATTTCTGTTTGAAATTTCTAACTCACTGAGTATATTGGTTCCTGACTTCCCTGAAAAGTTGCACATCGTGGGGGCTATTCGATGCTAATGCAGAATGCCACAGGATGTTTTTGTGCTGGTCAAGGGCAGTTTTTTGAATGGGGCATGCTTATTTAAGATGGAGAGGAAAGCACTTTTAAAGAGCAACCAGGCATCCTCTACTGATGGGATGAGGTCAATATCCTTCCAGGATACCCGGGCCAGGTCGATTAGAAAGGCCTGCTTGTTGAAGTGTTTTAGGGAGCGTTTGACAGTGATGAGGGGAGGTCGTTTGACCGCGGACCCATTACGCACACAGGCAATGAGGCAATGATCACTGAGATCCTGGTTGAAGACAGCAGAGGTGTATTTAGAGGGCAAGTTGGTCAGGATGATATCTAAGAGGGTGCCCATGGTTATGGATTTAGGGTTGTACCTGGTAGGTTCCTTGATAATTTGTGTGAGATTGAGGGCATCTAGCTTAGATTGTAGGACGGCTGGGGTGTTAAACATGTCCCAGTTTAGGTCACCTAACAGTACAGTAACACCTAACTGTTTCTGGAAAGGTGGATTTTTAAAAGTAGAAGCTCGAATTGTTTGGGCACAGACCTGGATAGTATGACAGAACTCTGCAGGCTATCTCTGCAGTAGATTGCAGCTCCGCCCCCTTTGGGAGTTCTATCTTGTTGGAAAATGTTATAGTTAGGGATGGACATTTCAGGATTTTTGGTGGCCTTCCTAAGCCAGGATTCAGACATGGCTAGGACATCAGGGTTGGCGGAGTGTGCTAAAGCAGTGAATAAAACAAACTTAGGGAGGAGGCTTCTGATGTTAACATGAATGAAATCAAGGCTTTTACAGTTATAGAAGTCAACAAATGATAACGCCTGGGAAATAGGAGTGGAACCGGGGGCTACAGGGCCTGGGTTAACCTCTACATTACCAGAGGAACAGAGGAGGAGTAGGATAAGGGTACGGCTGAAGGCTATAAGAACTGCCATACCCTTGTCTTGGGCATTCAGAACAGAGAGTAAAAGGAGCAGGTTTCTGGGCACGGTAGAATAGATTCAAGGCATCATGTACAGACAAGGGTATGGTAGGATGTGAATACAGTGGAGGTAAACCTAGGCATTGAGTGACGATGAGAGATGTTTTGTCTCTAGATACACCAATTAAACCAGGTGAGGTCACCGCATGTGTGGGAGGTTGAACAAAAGGGCTAAGGCATATTGAGCAGGAGTGGAGGCTTTACAGTGAAATAAGACAATAACCACTAACTAAAACAGCAATGGACAAGGCATATTGACATTAGGGAGAGGCATGCGTAGCCGAGTGATCATAGGGTCCAGTGAGTAGCTAGGCGAGCTGGAGACAAGGCGATTCAGACAGCTAGCGGGCCGGGGCTAGCAGGCTAGCAGAAGGGACGTCACGACGGAAGAGTCTGTTGAAACCCCCTCGGACAGTTACGTCGGCAGACCAGTCGTGATGGATCGGCGGTGCTCCGTGTAGGAAGTAAAAGGGTCCAGGCCAAATGGCAAAATAGGTATTGTAGCCCAAGAAATTGGCTGATGGACCTCTTCAGCTAACCGGGAGATGGGCCTAGCACGAGGCTAGCTCCAGGCGAACTGGTGCTTGCTTCAGGACAGAGACGTTAGCCAGGAGTAGCCACTCGGATAGCAGCTAGCTAGCTGCGATGACCCAGGTGAAAAGGTTCAGAGCTTACGGACGAAATCCGGAGATGTGGAGATGTGGTAGAGAAAAAGCAGTCCGATATGCTCTGGGTGGAATCGCGCTGTGCAGACTGGCAGCAATTGACCGAGCTGAGGCTAGCTGATGACCGCTAGCAGTGGCTAACTGACTACTAGCTAGTAGCTAGTTAGCTGGCTAGCATCTGTTGGGTTTTCCGGTTCTAAAGTATAAAAAATAGCAGATCCATACCACATTGGGTGAGGCGGTTTGCAGGAGAGCATGTTGAAATTGAGGTTAAAAATAAAAATATATATATACGAAGAAAAAATATATATTCACGGGACACGACAAGACAAAGACAAAGAGATAAACTCACAGGAGGTCTGCTTTTACACTGAGAACAACCAAATCTAAAACCCACCATACTCTCCGCCCCACATACCTCCTGCCACTGATGTGCCTTCACTCCTTTTAGGCTCCTAATGTTCCTCACCTTAATGCAGAGGTTGTAGAGGGCTTTACCTCCCAACCCTTCAAACTCCCCTAGGCTCGGAGTGTTAAAATCTAACAAGTCCTCCAGACCAACTTGCCAGTCCCCAGTCTCTGCAGTCACCTGCAGTGGCGGAAAACATTGGTGGCCCCTCCCCCTTTAGCCGCTCAAACACCCTCCTTACCGGCTCAGACAGTGCCTCCTGGAACTCCTACAGGAATCTCTCCAGCAGCCTAAGAAACGTTATTCCTGTTTGTTGTGCCAGGACTTCCTGGGTTTTCCACCCCTCCTCTCCCAGCAGTCGCCTTAGTAAACCTGCTGCCATCAGTTGCCTCTGCAGGGTGTCCAACTGAACTGATCTCAAAGGGATGGCTGGGTTGTGGAAGATAGGCTCCTCCCACACCCACAGCCCAGGCTCCACACCCCCTTCTCGTGTGGGCCCTAGCAGCTGCCAGGCCCTCAGCATTGCAGAGTAAAAGTCTGAGAGAACTGCTGTACTTTCCCCACATCCCATCATTGACTCAGAGACTCATACTCCTCTCTTTGCTGTCTCCACCTTTCCCAAAAATTCTGGAAACCTGAGAAGAAAATAGCATCTTGCAAGAGCTTTACATTAAACTTCCAATAGGATGCCTTCCGAGGCCTTGTTGAAATAGGCAGCCGAGCCATGGTTATGTGGTGATCCGAAAACCCCACCGGCAGAATGGTAGCACCCACCAGCCTATTACTCTGATTCCTGGACATGTAAAACCGATCAAGTCTGGCTGCACTCCCCCTGGCCCCAAAGACCTTCACCCATGTATACTGTCTTGTGTTGGGATTACTAGTTATCATACATCCACTCGGTCGAACTGATTAATGATGTCCCTTAACACTCACACTGACCCTGAATGAGGCTCTTCCCCATTTTTGTCTTTGGTAAAATCCATTGTACAGTTCCAGTCCCCTCCGACCACCAGCGTCTGAGACACCCAAACAGTTCCTGTCTAAGACACCCAAACAGAACCCCCCTCTCTCTCCCTGTGTTAGGCGCATACAAATTCATAAAGACAAAACCCATGTTGATCATTTCTGCTTTTACAACAAGCAGCCTACCCCTACACACCTCCTTTGAGGAGCACATTGCACTAAAATGTGTCCCATGGCTCAACACAATTGCCCCTTTCCACCAGAGCCCCCAGTCGACTTCATTCACCACATCACTATGCGTCTCCTGCAGAAACAACACCTGTACTTTCTTTTGTTTTACATATTCACCCAACAGACTCCTCTTTCCCACATCTCTGGCGCCATTTATATAAAGTGAACCTACCCGAAGAGACTCCATTAGAAGTGGGAGAAAAGCCAGCAAAGAAAGAGACCAACAGCAAAACTCAAAAAGCTCCCAGTGCCAGAAACAAACTATTCATCTAAACGGCGTCTGAAGGTAGACCCATATGCACTGTTATGACCCACTTCCTCAACCTAAACCATTTCCTGGGTGAGAGAACACCATGCCCCTCATTTTTCATACCGTGTCGTACTGATCTTACAAACTTTCTCGGATTAGAAAAAAAAAGCCTCAAGATGACATTTTTCCCCTTGGTCTCATTCTGGAACCTTGTCAGTTCCCTCACCGTATACATTGACCCCTCTGCTTCACTGGCTGTCAGCTCCGGACCCATTGAGGAGGAGTCTGAAAAAAAGGCCTCCTCATCATCTTCTTCCTCCTCCTCATCTCCATCTCCCATCCTGACCACCTGCCCGTTCTCTCTAGTCGGGACCTCCCCCCAGCACCAGTGTGGTCAAGGCACGAATGGTATCGTCTGCGTAGAGGTGGATCAGAGAATCACCCGCAGCAAGAGCCTTTGACCACACCAGCCTCTCCCCTCCCAACTTCTTTCTTTTCCCCTTTTTCCTTTTCCGCTTGATACCCTCCTCCTCTCCCCTGGTCTCTTACACTTCTCCACTATACTCTCCTCATCCACTAGCATAATCTGACTAGACCCAGTCTCATCTACACCACCATCTCTAGCATGACTAGACCCAGCCTCATCTACACCACCATCCATAGCATGACTAGACCCAGCCTCATCTACACCACCATCTATAACCTGACTAGACCCAGCCTCATCTACACCACCATCCATAGCATGACTAGACCCAGCCTCATCTACACCACCATCTATAACCTGACTAGACCCAGCCTCATCTACACCACCATCCATAGCATGACTAGACCCAGCCTCATCTACACCACCATCTATAGCATGACTAGACCCAGTCTCATCTACACCACCAT
>NC_052326.1:52658674-52748674 GCF_016432855.1 Salvelinus namaycush | reverse complement strand
ACCACTCTACTAGCTAATGCATCCACATAGCGACAGCTACAGCATACTGTAACCACTCTACTAGCTAATTCATCCACATAGCGACAGCTACAGCATACTGTAACCACTCTACTAGCTAATGCATCCACATAGCGACAGCTACAGCATACTGTAACCACTCTACTAGCTAATGCATCCACATAGCGACAGCTACAGTATACTGTAACCCGTCTACTAGCTAATTCATCCACATAGCGACAGCTACAGTATACTGTAACCACTCTACTAGCTAATGCATCCACATAGCGACAGCTACAGTATACTGTAACCACTCTACTAGCTAATGCATCCACATAGCGACAGCTACAGCATACTGTAACCACTCTACTAGCTAATGCATCCACATAGCGACAGCTACAGTATACTGTAACCACTCTACTAGCTAATGCATCCACATAGCGACAGCTACAGTATACTGTAACCACTCTACTAGCTAATGCATCCACATAGCGACAGCTACAGTATACTGTAACCACTCTACTAGCTAATGCATCCACATAGCGACAGCTACAGTATACTGTAACCACTCTACTAGCTAATGCATCCACATAGCGACAGCTACAGTATACTGTAACCACTCTACTAGCTAATTCATCCACATAGCGACAGCTACAGCATACTGTAACCACTCTACTAGCTAATGCATCCACATAGCGACAGCTACAGTATACTGTAACCACTCTACTAGCTAATGCATCCACATAGCGACAGCTACAGTATACTGTAACCACTCTACTAGCTAATTCATCCACATAGCGACAGCTACAGCATACTGTAACCACTCTACTAGCTAATGCATCCACATAGCGACAGCTACAGCATACTGTAACCCGTCTACTAGCTAATGCATCCACATAGCGACAGCTACAGCATACTGTAACCACTCTACTAGCTAATGCATCCACATAGCGACAGCTACAGTATACTGTAACCACTCTACTAGCTAATTCATCCACATAGCGACAGCTACAGTATACTGTAACCACTCTACTAGCTAATTCATCCACATAGCGACAGCTACAGCATACTGTAACCACTCTACTAGCTAATTCATCCACATAGCGACAGCTACAGTATACTGTAACCACTCTACTAGCTAATGCATCCACATAGCGACAGCTACAGTATACTGTAACCCGTCTACTAGCTAATTCATCCACATAGCGACAGCTACAGTATACTGTAACCACTCTACTAGCTAATGCATCCACATAGCGACAGCTACAGCATACTGAAACCCGTCTACTAGCTAATTCATCCACATAGCGACAGCTACAGTATACTGTAACCACTCTACTAGCTAATGCATCCACATAGCGACAGCTACAGCATACTGTAACCCGTCTACTAGCTAATTCATCCACATAGCGACAGCTACAGTATACTGTAACCACTCTACTAGCTAATTCATCCACATAGCGACAGCTACAGCATACTGTAACCACTCTACAAGCTAATGCATCCACATAGCGACAGCTACAGTATACTGTAACCCGTCTACTAGCTAATTCATCCACATAGCGACAGCTACAGTATACTGTAACCACTCTACTAGCTAATGCATCCACATAGCGACAGCTACAGTATACTGTAACCACTCTACTAGCTAATTCATCCACATAGCGACAGCTACAGCATACTGTAACCACTCTACTAGCTAATGCATCCACATAGCGACAGCTACAGCATACTGTAACCACTCTACTAGCTAATGCATCCACATAGCGACAGCTACAGTATACTGTAACCCGTCTACTAGCTAATTCATCCACATAGCGACAGCTACAGCATACTGTAACCACTCTACTAGCTAATGCATCCACATAGCGACAGCTACAGTATACTGTAACCACTCTACTAGCTAATGCATCCACATAGCGACAGCTACAGTATACTGTAACCACTCTACTAGCTAATTCATCCACATAGCGACAGCTACAGTATACTGTAACCACTCTACTAGCTAATGCATCCACATAGCGACAGCTACAGTATACTGTAACCACTCTACTAGCTAATTCATCCACATAGCGACAGCTACAGCATACTGTAACCACTCTACTAGCTAATGCATCCACATAGCGACAGCTACAGTATACTGTAACCCGTCTACTAGCTAATTCATCCACATAGCGACAGCTACAGTATACTGTAACCACTCTACTAGCTAATTCATCCACATAGCGACAGCTACAGTATACTGTAACCACTCTACTAGCTAATGCATCCACATAGCGACAGCTACAGCATACTGTAACCCGTCTACTAGCTAATGCATCCACATAGCGACAGCTACAGCATACTGTAACCACTCTACTAGCTAATGCATCCACATAGCGACAGCTACAGTATACTGTAACCACTCTACTAGCTAATTCATCCACATAGCGACAGCTACAGTATACTGTAACCAGTCTACTAGCTAATGCATCCACATAGCGACAGCTACAGTATACTGTAACCACTCTACTAGCTAATGCATCCACATAGCGACAGCTACAGTATACTGTAACCACTCTACTAGCTAATGCATCCACATAGCGACAGCTACAGTATACTGTAACCCGTCTACTAGCTAATTCATCCACATAGCGACAGCTACAGTATACTGTAACCACTCTACTAGCTAATTCATCCACATAGCGACAGCTACAGCATACTGTAACCACTCTACTAGCTAATGCATCCACATAGCGACAGCTACAGTATACTGTAACCCGTCTACTAGCTAATTCATCCACATAGCGACAGCTACAGTATACTGTAACCACTCTACTAGCTAATGCATCCACATAGCGACAGCTACAGTATACTGTAACCACTCTACTAGCTAATTCATCCACATAGCGACAGCTACAGCATACTGTAACCACTCTACTAGCTAATGCATCCACATAGCGACAGCTACAGCATACTGTAACCACTCTACTAGCTAATACATACACATAGCGACAGCTACAGTATACTGTAACCCGTCTACTAGCTAATTCATCCACATAGCGACAGCTACAGCATACTGTAACCACTCTACTAGCTAATGCATCCACATAGCGACAGCTACAGTATACTGTAACCACTCTACTAGCTAATGCATCCACATAGCGACAGCTACAGTATACTGTAACCACTCTACTAGCTAATTCATCCACATAGCGACAGCTACAGTATACTGTAACCACTCTACTAGCTAATGCATCCACATAGCGACAGCTACAGTATACTGTAACCACTCTACTAGCTAATTCATCCACATAGCGACAGCTACAGCATACTGTAACCACTCTACTAGCTAATGCATCCACATAGCGACAGCTACAGTATACTGTAACCCGTCTACTAGCTAATTCATCCACATAGCGACAGCTACAGTATACTGTAACCACTCTACTAGCTAATTCATCCACATAGCGACAGCTACAGTATACTGTAACCACTCTAATAGCTAATGCATCCACATAGCGACAGCTACAGCATACTGTAACCCGTCTACTAGCTAATGCATCCACATAGCGACAGCTACAGCATACTGTAACCACTCTACTAGCTAATGCATCCACATAGCGACAGCTACAGTATACTGTAACCACTCTACTAGCTAATTCATCCACATAGCGACAGCTACAGTATACTGTAACCAGTCTACTAGCTAATGCATCCACATAGCGACAGCTACAGTATACTGTAACCACTCTACTAGCTAATGCATCCACATAGCGACAGCTACAGTATACTGTAACCACTCTACTAGCTAATGCATCCACATAGCGACAGCTACAGTATACTGTAACCCGTCTACTAGCTAATTCATCCACATAGCGACAGCTACAGTATACTGTAACCACTCTACTAGCTAATGCATCCACATAGCGACAGCTACAGTATACTGTAACCACTCTACTAGCTAATGCATCCACATAGCGACAGCTACAGCATACTGTAACCCGTCTACTAGCTAATTCATCCACATAGCGACAGCTACAGTATACTGTAACCACTCTACTAGCTAATTCATCCACATAGCGACAGCTACAGCATACTGTAACCACTCTACTAGCTAATGCATCCACATAGCGACAGCTACAGCATACTGTAACCCGTCTATTAGCTAATGCATCCACATAGCGACAGCTACAGCATACTGTAACCCGTCTATTAGCTAATGCATCCACATAGCGACAGCTACAGCATACTGTAACCCGTCTATTAGCTAATGCATCCACATAGCGACAGCTACAGCATACTGTAACCCGTCTGCTAGCTAATGCATCCACATAGCGACAGCTACAGTATACTGTAACCACTCTACTAGCTAATTCATCCACATAGCGACAGCTACAGTATACTGTAACCCGTCTACTAGCTAATTCATCCACATAGCGACAGCTACAGTATACTGTAACCACTCTACTAGCTAATGCATCCACATAGCGACAGCTACAGTATACTGTAACCAGTCTGCTAGCTAATTCATCCACATAGCGACAGCTACTGTATACTGTAACCCGTCTACTAGCTAATTCATCCACATAGCGACAGCTACAGTATACTGTAACCACTCTACTAGCTAATTCATCCACATAGCGACAGCTACAGCATACTGTAACCACTCTACTAGCTAATGCATCCACATAGCGACAGCTACAGTATACTGTAACCCGTCTGCTAGCTAATTCATCCACATAGCGACAGCTACAGTATACTGTAACCCGTCTACTAGCTAATTCATCCACATAGCGACAGCTACAGCATACTGTAACCACTCTACTAGCTAATGCATCCACATAGCGACAGCTACAGCATACTGTAACCACTCTACTAGCTAATGCATCCACATAGCGACAGCTACAGTATACTGTAACCCGTCTACTAGCTAATGCATCCACATAGCGACAGCTACAGCATACTGTAACCCGTCTACTAGCTAATTCATCCACATAGCGACAGCTACAGTATACTGTAACCACTCTACTAGCTAATTCATCCACATAGCGACAGCTACAGTATACTGTAACCCGTCTACTAGCTAATTCATCCACATAGCGACAGCTACAGTATACTGTAACCACTCTACTAGCTAATGCATCCACATAGCGACAGCTACAGTATACTGTAACCAGTCTGCTAGCTAATTCATCCACATAGCGACAGCTACTGTATACTGTAACCCGTCTACTAGCTAATTCATCCACATAGCGACAGCTACAGTATACTGTAACCCGTCTACTAGCTAATTCATCCACATAGCGACAGCTACAGCATACTGTAACCACTCTACTAGCTAATTCATCCACATAACGACAGCTACAGTATACTGTAACCCGTCTACTAGCTAATTCATCCACATAGCGACAGCTACAGCATACTGTAACCACTCTACTAGCTAATTCATCCACATAGCGACAGCTACAGCATACTGTAACCACTCTACTAGCTAATGCATCCACATAGCGACAGCTACAGTATACTGTAACCCGTCTGCTAGCTAATTCATCCACATAGCGACAGCTACAGTATACTGTAACCCGTCTACTAGCTAATTCATCCACATAGCGACAGCTACAGCATACTGTAACCACTCTACTAGCTAATGCATCCACATAGCGACAGCTACAGCATACTGTAACCACTCTACTAGCTAATGCATCCACATAGCGACAGCTACAGTATACTGTAACCCGTCTACTAGCTAATGCATCCACATAGCGACAGCTACAGCATACTGTAACCCGTCTACTAGCTAATTCATCCACATAGCGACAGCTACAGTATACTGTAACCACTCTACTAGCTAATTCATCCACATAGCGACAGCTACAGTATACTGTAACCCGTCTACTAGCTAATTCATCCACATAGCGACAGCTACAGTATACTGTAACCCGTCTACTAGCTAATTCATCCACATAGCGACAGCTACAGCATACTGTAACCACTCTACTAGCTAATTCATCCACATAGCGACAGCTACAGCATACTGTAACCCGTCTACTAGCTAATTCATCCACATAGCGACAGCTACAGTATACTGTAACCACTCTTCTAGCTAATGCATCCACATAGCGACAGCTACAGCATACTGTAACCACTCTACTAGCTAATGCATCCACATAGCGACAGCTACAGTATACTGTAACCACTCTACTAGCTAATGCATCCACATAGCGACAGCTACAGCATACTGTAACCACTCTACTAGCTAATGCATCCACATAGCGACAGCTACAGCATACTGTAACCCGTCTACTAGCTAATTCATCCACATAGCGACAGCTACAGTATACTGTAACCCGTCTACTAGCTAATTCATCCACATAACGACAGCTACAGTATACTGTAACCACTCTACTAGCTAATGCATCCACATAGCGACAGCTACAGCATACTGTAACCACTCTACTAGCTAATTCATCCACATAGCGACAGCTACAGCATACTGTAACCACTCTACTAGCTAATGCATCCACATAGCGACAGCTACAGCATACTGTAACCCGTCTACTAGCTAATTCATCCACATAGCGACAGCTACAGTATACTGTAACCCGTCTACTAGCTAATTCATCCACATAACGACAGCTACAGTATACTGTAACCCGTCTACTAGCTAATGCATCCACATAGCGACAGCTACAGTATACTGTAACCACTCTACTAGCTAATGCATCCACATAGCGACAGCTACAGCATACTGTATCCACTCTTCTAGCTAATTCATCCATACAGCATCATTATCTGTCACTGTCCAGTACTACTGCAGTATTCAGCATCATTATCTGTCACTGTCCAAGACTACTGCAGTAAACAGCATCATTATCTGTCACTGTCCAAGACTACTGCAGTAAACAGCATCATTATCTGTCACTGTCCAAGACTACTGCAGTTCATGAGTGAGTGAGATCCTGCTAGCTAGCTATATCCCTGCAGTCTGCCTATCTGTCTGTCTGTCTGTGTTTGCCTGCCTGTCTGTGTGCCTGTCTGCCTATCGCTGTCTGCCTGCCTGTCTGCATGTCTGTCTCTGTCTGTCTGCCTGCCTGTCTGCATGTCTGTCTCTGTCTGTCTGTCTGTCTGTCTGCCTGCCTGCCTGCCTGTCTGCATGTCTGTCTCTGTCTGTCTGCCTGCCTGTCTGCATGTCTGTCTCTGTCTGTCTGCCTGCCTGTCTCTGTCTGTCTTCTAGCTGGTCTCTAGTTCCCTTTCTTCCCATACCTCATCAACACACACACACACACACACACACACACACACACACACACACACACACACACACACACACACACACACACACACACACACACACACACACACACACACACACACACACACACACACACACGGCCCCGTCCACTCTTCTCCATGACCTCAATGATATGGATATGTTCCACTAAGAGCCCTGGGCTGGTGAGGTGGATGTGCTGCACAGCACTCTGGGAAGGATCACTTACACCTTATTGGAAAGCAGCAGAGTAAATAAAAGTGTGAACGATGGCATGCTGGGTAGGGGCTCAGGGGGTCAGTGTGTGTGTGTGTGTGTGTGTGTGTGTGTGTGTGTGTGTGTGTGTGTGTGTGTGTGTGTGTGTGTGTGTGTGTGTGTGTGTGTGTGTGTGTGTGCGCACATTCTGGTGTAACAGGAAGCTGGTGTGATGTTGATGATGAGGGGCTTTCCTGTGTGGCCAAATACAGGGGGAGGTGCTTATTGTGGAAGTGGGCTGCTCATTGGACGGCTACATGGATCAGACCTTTACCAGCCCCTCCTGGCACGCTGGGACAGCCTGGGATGATGGAGGTGCAAGCTGGTGGTGCTAATATTGGTCAATCTCTGTCACGTACACAGGATTGCAGTGCTTTGCCTCCAGATTGTGGGTCTGACAAAAAGTAGGGCAACGCTGTTGACTAGGTAGTGCTCTGTTTCAGCTGTGGGCAGCCTTGCTGTTTGGATAAGGAGGTGCTTTATGTACCCTTGAGTGCCATGCATAAAAGGAACCTTTGAAATGTTTTGATCCTTTTAAAATGTCTCCAAGCATCTCCAAGGATACCTCATCCTAAAACCCAGACAACACAGAGCCCGTCTCCAAGGATACCTCATCCTAATACCCAGACAGCACAGAGCCCGTCTCCAAGGATACCTCATCCTAAAACCCAGACAATATCCACTGCCTCCTGAGAGAATCTCCTTATCTAAACAAGACACCCACCACAGAGATAATATCCACCTGTGTTCTGACCAATAAAACATCTGGGCTCATCCAAATACCCAGCAAGAAGACAAGGCTCGTCAACAATGTCCAACCTGGCATTTGATAATCAGAGAGAGAGAGAAAGGAAACAGAGAGCGAGAGAGAGAGAGACAGAAAGAGAGAGAGAAAGGAAACAGAGAGCGAGAGAGAGAGAGACAGAAAGAGAGAGGGACTAATTTAAATGAGATGACCGGAATGACAGAAAGAGAGAGGGAAAAAAGAGAGGGGGAGGAGAGAGAAATACCAAGAGGGAAATAAAAAGAGAGCGAGACAGAAATTGAGATCGAGAGAGATAGAGAGAGAGAGAGCATGCGAGAGAGCACATGGGAGAGAGAGTGCGAGAGAAAGCGAGAGCAAGAGAGAGAGACTGTGATACTCTCACCTGACTGCCACAGAACCACAGCAACTACAGTCCAGAACTCCCTCCAGTCCATTTCAGCTGATCCTAGCCAGCATAATCACTTCCCTGCCACCCCCTGCTCTGTTCCAATCCCTTTTGGTGCCAATGGTAACAATATATTCAATGTTTGACTGTCATATTTGTTTTAACACGTCTAAACCAGAACTATAGACGACATCTACGCAGCCGTCATACCGCTCAGGAAGGAGACGCATTCTGTCTCCTAGAGATGAACGTACTTTGGTGCGAAAAGCGCAAATCAATCCCAGGACAACAGCAAAGGACCTTGTGAAGATGCTGGAAGAAACAGGTACAAAAGTATTTATAACCACAGTAAAACGAGTCCTATATCGACATAACTTGAAAGGCCACTCAGCAAGGAAGAAGCCACTGCTCCAAAACCGCCATAAAAAAAGCCAGACTACGGTTTGCAACTGCACATGGGGACAAAGATTGTACTCTTTGGAGAAATGTCCTCTGGTCTGATGAAACAAAAATAGAACTGTTTGGCCATAATGACCATCGTGATGTTTGGAGGAAAAAGGGGAAGGCTTGCAAATCGAAGGACACCATCCCAACCGCGAAGCACGGGGGTGGCAGCATCATGTTGTGGGGATGCTTTGCTGCAGGAGGGACTGGTGCCCTTCACAAAATAGATGGCATCATGATGAGGGAGGAAGAATATGTGGAAATATTGAAGCAACATCTCAAGACATCAGTCAGGAAGTCAAAGCTTGGTCGCAAATGGGTCTTCCAAATGGACAATGACCCCAAGCATACTTCCAAAGTTGTGTCAAAATGGCTTAAGGACAACAAAGTCAAGGTATTGGAGTGGACATCACAAAGTCCTGACCTCAATCCTATAGAACATTTGTGGGCAGAACTGAAAAAGCGCATGCAAGCAAGGAGGCCTACAAACCTGACTCAGTTACAACAGCTCTGTCAGGAGGAATGGGCCAAAATTCACCCAACTTATTGTGGGAAGCTTGTGGAAGCCTACCTGAAACGTTTGACCCAAGTTAAACAATTTAAAGGCAATGCTACCAAACACTAATTGAGTGTATGTAAACTTCTGACCTACTGGGAATGTGATGAAAGTAATAAAAGCTGAAAAAATAATTTCACATTCATAAAATAAAAGTGGTGATCCTAAATGCCTTCAGGACATATGAACTTTCATGTACCTTAATAACAAAATTGTATTTTATCCGTAAAGTATGAGCCCAGCTGGTTTAGCCATGGAAAAAGTCAGGAACCTTCCCGCTAGCCATGATTGGCTGAGATAATGGATGGACTAGACATGCTGGGAGATGAGTTTGGATTTGTCTGTCATGTAGCATGCTTCTGTCTATAAACATGAGCTGCTCAGTATTGTTCATAGTCCTTTCTACCGCACTGTTTTTGAAAGATATAACATTAGCCATCAAGGGTGTAGACAAAGAAGAGCTCTCCTGTAGGTGTACCAAAACATTCAAGGGCTATTTTCTCAAAAGTGGGGTTTACAAGTTTATCCACTTTCAAAGCAAAATGCCTTTCTCATTGTTCCTCAACTGCAATGTATTATATACCATTTTCTGGGTCTGAGTCTCTACCTTTATCCAATGTAAAAAAAACACATTTTCAAATTTTGCTACCGAATCGAAGCGGTCAGACATATAATCCTATGTATATCAACATTTATTACAGCGTGTTTACATAACGTTAACGCTTAACAGTCGAGTTCAATTTCACTTGTGGAAAATTAGTAAGGAGAATGAAACATTAACAGCAAGCAGTTCCATAGCTGATGTTTCTTCAATTCTGACTTCATCAGCATTCCACTTCTGCTTCATTTCCATAGTAAACACATTAGACTGTGTGATGGGGGAAAACACAAGGGCCTAATGAGCCCAACAGAGCAACACATAACCATTTCTGTTGTAAATTGTATTTTTCCCAAGACATATAAGCCTTACAAAATGCAACTATTTTGGTTTAACATAGGGCATAATCGCTTTACAATGTTAACACGTTGATTCCTCTATGGCCAGAAGGAGTTCATCATTAGTTGTTCATTGCTGATGGGGAATATTGTGTCGGCTCTCAGTACTACAAGGGTTTCGTTTCCTATTCTAATATGTCTGAGTCTAATGGTGGATTGGCTATCAGGATGTGACTGGAGTCTGTTTAAAAAGACAATATATATACAACATGCGCAATGTGTGTGTGTGTGTCCGAATGTGTGTGTGTGTGTGTGTCTGTGTGTCTGTATAATGTATGTTCATGTGTGCGTGCAAGTATGTGTGTGTATGCTACTCACGTGTAGACTTTGAGTACAAAGTCCTTCTCCTCCTTCAGCTCTGAGATGGTCTGTAGTACATCACTCATGGCCAGCACAGCACAGCCGTACGGTCTTCTGTACTGGACGTGAGGAGGACCCTTCTTAGAGTCATTTAGCAGCATCCGACCTGCACACACGCATGCACGCACGCACGCACGCACGCACGCACGCACACACACACACACACACACACACACACACACACACACACACACACACACACACACACACACACACACACACACACACACACACACACACACACACACACACACACACACACACAGACACACACACACAGACACACAGACACACAGAGAGAGTGAGAGAGAGACCTTATCACAATCACATCATACCATACCACGACAAGCATGATACACTCACATGTAAACAACTGTTACGGATACAGGTATCCTGTGTGTGTGTATCCTGTGTGTTTCTTTTCTCTCCTTCTCCCCTCACAGGTGGCAATCATCATTCCCCAATCAGTCACCATGCAGTCATCAATCAGAAGACACACCTCCTCCTGTTTGCATTACCCAATCACATCCCCTTTCCCTTGGTTTAAAACCCATTCAGTTGGTTCCTCTTGAGCTCGATCTCTTTGTGTTTCAATCTCTCTGTGTGTCTCTCTCTCAATCTCTCGCAATATCTCTCTTTGAGCTCTTGTTTGTTTTTACACCTACAGGTCACTTTGTACCACCTGTGAGTATTGTTTTGGTTATGGTATTTGAATGTTTGATTGTGGGTAAAGGGGGTACCAAGACAAGTTGCCCATGGGCATACACTACCCGTAGGTAAACGTATGTCTAAATACACTAGCTAGAACTGGGCGGACCACCCTCTGTATTTTTGGTTAGTTAGTTAGCTGTTGTTGAAGCAGGTAGACTAGCTTAGGGGTGTTTTTGAATGCTTATTATTTCTTTCTTTGGGTCCAGCTCAGCCCCTTTTCCCGCTCCCCCATTACTGTGTGTTTACAAATAAACCATGAGTGTTTGACGGTAGATTTTAAGTTGTCTGTGGTTATTTGTTCTCGCTGTTACTTTTTCACTGTTATAATTTGCATGAGTTATGTTACGGGTCTCGTTGCCATCCCCCCTAGACTGTAGAGCTAAAGGGATTCGTAACAACAACCTTGTGTGGATATGCTAGCTGTGAAACAATGTAGCTAGACAAACAAACATGACTATGCCTATTTGTGTGTGTATACCATGGATAGTCCTGTGTGAAGGGGAACACAGAACACACAGCAGTGGCAACATCTGCTCTGTGGTCACCGCAGTTAGTCTGTGTCTGTCATAGCCTAAATGTCACCTGGATCTGAGCAGACAGTAGTAGTAAAACTTTGTGAGATTCTGAGAGTAGCCTACAGATACTGGATGTTAATTTGATCATCCTGTTTCCTGCACAGCTAACAGCAAACTTGTAGCTATGTTTAAAAAGTAGTGCTGAGCGATTAACTAACTGACCGAAGTCGGTTCAATTATTTTAATTCCATTTTAGTTTTTTAAATTCATGATAAAAAGCAGAGGCTTCGCGAGGTATCTCTACCTTAAAATACATCATCTAAGTGATTGATAGTTGGTATTCAGCAGTCATACCATGATGTCTTATTTACATTGAAGAACTACTAACATAGTGATTCTGTCAGACAGCATAGACAGCAGCTCTGTAGAGATGAGATGATGACTTGGAATTAAATAATAACGTCATCAAAGGACTGGCTAAGTCTGGCTGCACATCTGACTGGCTGACTTACTGCAAATTGAGAAATGTTGTGACTAAACTCAACAAAAAGAAGACGAAACTGTATTATGAAGCCAAGATCAATTATATAAAGGATGATGAAAAAACTTTGGAGTACTTTAAATGAAATTATGGGCAGAAAGACAAATTCAACCCACCTTTCATTGAATCAGATGGCTTATTCATCACAAACCATTTGATGTGACCAATTATTTTGAGGATTACTTCTTGGCAAAGTGGGCAAACTTGGGCAGGAAATTCCAACAATGAACAGTGAGCCATCATATGCATGCATAAAAAAAAAATAAAGAATGAAAGAAAAGCATTGTAATTTTGTAAAGTTAGAAAATGTATTGTTATCTATCAATGACAAACCTCCTGGCTTTGACAACATAGATGGAAAGCTACTGAGGATGGTGGCTGACTCTATAGCCACTCCTATCTGTCATATCTTTAATCTGAGCCTAGAGGAAAGTCTTTGTCCTCAGGACTGGAGAGAAGCCAAAGTAATTACGCTACCCAAAAGTGGTAAAGCAGCCTTTACTGGTTCTAACAGCAGACCTATCAGCTTGCCGCCAGCTCTTAGCAAACTGTTGAAAAAAATTGTGTTTGACCAAATACAATGCTAATTTTCTATAAACAAATTAACAGACTTTCTGCATGCTAATAGAGAAGGGCACTCAACATGTACTGCACTGACACAAATGACTGATAATTGGTTGAAAGAAATTGATAAGATTGTGGGAGCTGTACTGTTAGATTTCAGTGCAGCCTTTGATATTACTGACCATAACATGTTATTGAGAACTCATGTGTTATGGCTTTTCAACCTCTGCCGTATCGTGGATTCAGAGCTACAGTATCTATCAAATAGAACTCAGAGCATTTTCTTTAATGGAAACTTCTCTAATGTCAAACATGTAAAGTGTGGTGTACCGCAGGGCAGCTCTCTAGGCCCTCTACTCTTTTCTATTTTTACCAATGTCCTGCCACTGGCATTAAACAAATCATGTGTGTCCATGTATACCATATACACATTAGCAACCACAGCTAAGGAAGTCACTGAAACCCTTAACAAAGAGTTGCAGTCTGTTTTGGAATGGGTGGCCAGTAATACACTGGTCCTGAACATCTCTAAAACTAAGAGCATTGAATGTTCTAGACCTCAGCTGACTATGTTAATGAATGGCTGTTGAACAAGTTGAGGTGACTAAATAACTTGGTGTTACCTTAGACTGTAAATGGTCATGGTCTAAACATACAATGCATTCAGAAAGTATTCAGACCCCTTGACCTTTTCCACATTTTGTTACGTTACAGCCTTATTCTGAAATTGATTAAATCGTTTCTTTTTTGTCCTCATCAATCTACACACAATACCCCGTAACAACAAAGCAAAACCAGTATTTTTTTTAAATGTTGCTAATAAACAATAATGAAATATTACAGTAATTTGTTGAAGCACCTTAGACAGTGATTACAGCCTCGAGTCTTCTTGGGTATGACGCTACATGCACACCTGTTTTTGGGGAGTTTCTCCAATTCTTCTCTGCAGATCCTCTCAAGCTGTCTCAGGTTGGATGGGGAGCGTTGCTGCACAGCTATTTTCAGGTCTCTCCAGAGATTTTCAATCGGGTTGAAGTCCAGACTCTGGCTGGGCCACTCAAGGACATTCAGAGACTTGTCCCTAAGCCACTCCTGCGTCGTCTTGGCTGTGTGCTTAGTGTCATTATCCTGTTGGAAGGTGAACCTTTGCCACAGTCTGAGGTCCTGAGCACTCTGGAGCAGGTTTTCATCAAGGAGTTCTCTGTACTTTGCTCTGTTCATCTTTGCCTCGATATTGACTAGTCTCCCAGTCCCTGCTGCTGAAAAACATCCCCACAGCATGATGCTGCCACCACCACGCTTCACTGTAGGGATGGTGCCAGGTTTCCTCCAGACGTGACACTTGGTGTTCAGTCTTGGTTTTATCAGACCAGAGAATCTTGTTCCTCATGGTCTGAGAGTCTTTAGGTGCCTTTTGGCAAACTCCAAGCGGGCTGTCATGTGCCTTTTACTGAGGAATGGCTTCCATCTGGCCAATCTACCATAAAGGCCTGATTGGTGAAGTGCTGCAGAAATGTTTGTCTTTCTGGAAGGTTCTCCCATCTCTGGAACTTTGGAGCTCTGTCAGAGTGACAATCGGGTTCTTGGTCACCTTCCTGAACAAGGCCCTTATCACCCGATTGCTCAGTTTGGCCGGGTAGCCAGCTCTAGGAAGAGTCTTGGTGGTTCCAAACTTCTTCCATTTAAGAATGATGGAGGCCACTGTGTTCTTGGGGACCTTCAATGCTGCTGACATTTTTCGGTAACCTTCCTCAGATCTGTGCCTCGACACAATCCTGTCTCTGAGCTCTACGGACAATTGCTTCGACCTCGTGGCTTGTTTTTTTCCTCTGAAACCTGTTTTTCCTTTGTCATTATGGGTATATTGCTAAGGATTTAAAAAAATCTATTTTAGAATAATGCTTTAACGTAATAAAATGTGGAAAAAGTCAAGGGGTAAGAATACTTTCCAAGGCATTGTATAGATCCAATGGTTGTAAAGATGGGGAGAGGTCTGTCCGTAATAAAAAGATGCTCTGCTTTTTGACACCCCACTCCACAAAGAAAATCCTGCAGGCTTTAGTTTTATTTTATCTTGATTATTGTCCAGTCGTGTGGTCAAGTGCTGCAAAGAAGGACCTCATTAACTTCTTGAGCCTATGGGGGGTGCTATTTCGATCTTGGAAAAATTGGTCTCCAAATTAAACTGCCTCGTACTCAATTCTTGCTCGTACAATATGCATATTATTATTACTATTGGATAGAAAACACTCTCTAGTTTCTAAAACCGTTTGAATTATGTCTCTGAGTGAAACAGAACTCATTCTGCAGCACTTTTCCTGCCAGGGAGTGAGATTTCAGAAATCTCGGCCTCTGTTCCCAGGTCAGTTTATAAGTCCCTGTGAACGCTGTGGGGCTACAAACACTGCCTACGCCTTCCTCTAGATGTCAGTAAGTGGTGACAATTTGAATGGAGTCGATTGCGCAATCTGGGACCTTATATTAGACCCTGGAGCGGAAGTACCTTTCTTTTCAGCCTTGCGCTCGACGCAGAATGGACGTCGGACTGGCCTCCTTCCAAGCTTTGGTTTAGCCAGTTCTATACCCCCGGTCATGTTTTTATTCGTTATAGGTGTTAAAGACATCATAAGGTAGTTAATTTAAACCGATTTATAGCAATTTATATCAGTTTATTGCGATTTTCTGGCATTTCTTTGTGACGCACTTTCAAGAGTTGGACACTTTTCCGGTACATGCCGAACGTTAGTGGCCATTTCGACAGGACAAGAGGACATCTTTCGACCAAAAGACGATTAGACCGGAGAAAGGACACCTTGCCCAAGATTCTGATGGAAGCTCAGCTAATAGTAAGAACTATTTATGCTGATATTACTATTGGATAGAAAACACTCTCTAGTTTCTAAAACCGTTTGAATTATGTCTCTGAGTGAAACAGAACTCATTCTGCAGCACTTTTCCTGCCAGGGAGTGAGATTTCAGAAATCTCGGCCTCTGTTCCCAGGTCAGTTTATAAGTCCCTGTGAACGCTGTGGGGCTACAAACACTGCCTACGCCTTCCTCTAGATGTCAGTAAGTGGTGACAATTTGAATGGAGTCGATTGCGCAATCTGGGACCTTATATTAGACCCTGGAGCGGAAGTACCTTTCTTTTCAGCCTTGCGCTCGACGCAGAATGGACGTCGGACTGGCCTCCTTCCAAGCTTTGGTTTAGCCAGTTCTATACCCCCGGTCATGTTTTTATTCGTTATAGGTGTTAAAGACATCATAAGGTAGTTAATTTAAACCGATTTATAGCAATTTATATCAGTTTATTGCGATTTTCTGGCATTTCTTTGTGACGCACTTTCAAGAGTTGGACACTTTTCCGGTACATGCCGAACGTTAGTGACCATTTCGACAGGACAAGAGGACATCTTTCGACCAAAAGACGATTAGACCGGAGAAAGGACACCTTGCCCAAGATTCTGATGGAAGCTCAGCTAATAGTAAGAACTATTTATGCTGATAAATCGTTGTTCTGTTGAAAATAGTCAAATGCATAAAACGCCATTACTTGCAATGTAGCCTTGCGTTATCGGACCATGTATTGCGCAGCAACGTTAATTTTAAAAATGTAATTCAGCGATTGCATTAAGAACTAATTTGTCTTTCAATTGCTGTCCACCCTGTATTTTTTAGTCAAGTTTATGATTATTTATTGATTAGACTAGGTGACTCTCCAAGATGGCGCCCGACATTTTTCTGGGCAGCTTGGCAACTTTTCCCATTTTATAAGCACGATTTGTGCCGCTAAATATGCACATTTTCGAACAAACTCTATATGTATTGTGTAATATGATGTTACAGGACTGTCATCTGAAGAATTCTGAGAAGGTTAGTGAAAAAATTAATATATTTTGGTGGTGATAACGTTATCGCTCTTTTTGCCTTGAATCAATGCTGGGGTAATGTTTGCACATGTGGTATGCTAATATAACGATATATTGTGTTTTCGCTGTAAAACACTTAGAAAATCTGAAATATTGTCTGGATTCACAAGATCTGTGTCTTTCAATTGCTGTACGCTGTGTATTTTTAAGAAATGTTTTATGATGAGTAATTAGGTAATATACGTTGCTCTCTGTAGTTATTCTAGTCGAGTTGTGATGGTGGCTGCAATGGTAAACTATGATTTATACCTGAAATATGCACATTTTTCTAACAAAACATATGCTATACAATAAATATGTTATCAGACTGTCATCTGATGAAGTTTTTTCTTGGTTAGTGGCTATTTATATCTTTATTTGGTCGAATTGGTGATAGCTACTGATGGAGTGAAAAAATGGTGGAGTAAGAAAAATTGTGTCTTTTGCTAACGTGGTTAGCTAATAGATTTACATATTGTGTCTTCCCTGTAAAACATTTTAAAAATCAGAAATGGTGGCTAGATTCACAAGAAGTGTATCTTTCATCTGGTGTCTTGGACTTGTGATTTAATGATATTTAGATGCTAGTATTTACTTGTGACGCTATGCTAGGCTATGCTAGTCAGCTTTTTTACTGGTGGGGGTGCTCCCGGATCCGGGATTGGGAGGAACTAGGAGTTAAGCTGCAGCGGGCCCAGAACAGAGTGGCACATCTTGCTCTTCATTGTAATCAGAGGGCTGATATAAATACTATGCATGCCAGTCTTTCTTGATAAGAGTTGAGGAAAGAAATATTAAAACATAAAACATTTTGCATAGTCAACTTACACACAGCACTGACGCACACACTTACCCCACCAGACATGCCAACAGTGGTCTTTTCACAGTTCCCAGGTCCAGAACAAATTCAAGGAAACGTAAAGTATTATACAGAGCCATGAGTGCATGGAGCTCCCTTCCATCTCATATACAGTAAGTGAACAGTGAACCTGGTTTAAAAATAAAGCAACACCTCACGGCACAACGCCTTTCCCCCATGTGACCTACTGGTTGTGTGTATGTACTGACATGTGACCTACTGGTTGTGTGTATGTACTGACATGTCACCTACTGGTTGTGTGTACTGACATGTGACCTACTGGTTGTGTGTATGTACTGACATGTGACCTACTGGTTGGGTGTACTGACATGTGACCTACTGGTTGTGTGTATGTACTGACATGTGACCTACTGGTTGTGTGTACTGACATGTGACCTACTGGTTGTGTGTATGTACTGACATGTGACCTACTGGTTGTGTGTATGTACTGACATGTGACCTACTGGTTGTGTGTATGTACTGACATGTGACCTACTGGTTGTGTGTACTGACATGTGACCTACTGGTTGTGTGTATGTACTGACATGTGACCTACTGGTTGTGTGTATGTACTGACATGTGACCTACTGGTTGTGTGTACTGACATGTGACCTACTGGTTGTGTGTATGTACTGACATGTGACCTACTGGTTGGGTGTACTGACATGTGACCTACTGGTTGTGTGTATGTACTGACATGTGACCTACTGGTTGTGTGTATGTACTGACATGTGACCTACTGGTTGTGTGTACTGACATGTGACCTACTGGTTGTGTGTATGTACTGACATGTGACCTACTGGTTGGGTGTACTGACATGTGACCTACTGGTTGTGTGTATGTACTGACATGTGACCTACTGGTTGTGTGTATGTACTGACATGTGACCTACTGGTTGTGTGTATGTACTGACATGTGACCTACTCGTTGTGTGTATGTACTGACATGTGACCTACTGGTTGTGTGTCTGCACTGACATGTGACCTACTGGTTGTGTGTATGTACTGACATGTGACCTACTGGTTGTGTGTATGTACTGACATGTGACCTACTGGTTGTGTGTATATACTGACATGTGACCTACTGGTTGTGTGTGTGTACTGACATGTGACCTACTGGTTGTGTGTATGCACTGACATGTGACCTACTGGTTGTGTGTATGTACTGACATGTGACCTACTGGTTGTGTGTATGTACTGACATGTGACCTACTCGTTGTGTGTATGTACTGACATGTGACCTACTGGTTGTGTGTATGTACTGACATGTGACCTACTGGTTGTGTGTATGTACTGACATGTGACCTACTGGTTGTGTGTATGTACTGACATGTGACCTACTGGTTGGGTGTATGTACTGACATGTGACCTACTGGTTGTGTGTATATACTGACATGTGACCTACTGGTTGTGTGTATGTACTGACATGTGACCTACTGGTTGTGTGTATGTACTGACATGTGACCTACTGGTTGTGTGTACTGACATGTGACCTACTGGTTGTGTGTATGTACTGACATGTGACCTACTGGTTGGGTGTACTGACATGTGACCTACTGGTTGTGTGTATGTACTGACATGTGACCTACTGGTTGTGTGTATGTACTGACATGTGACCTACTGGTTGTGTGTATGTACTGACATGTGACCTACTCGTTGTGTGTATGTACTGACATGTGACCTACTGGTTGTGTGTCTGCACTGACATGTGACCTACTGGTTGTGTGTATGTACTGACATGTGACCTACTGGTTGTGTGTATGTACTGACATGTGACCTACTGGTTGTGTGTATATACTGACATGTGACCTACTGGTTGTGTGTGTGTACTGACATGTGACCTACTGGTTGTGTGTATGCACTGACATGTGACCTACTGGTTGTGTGTATGTACTGACATGTGACCTACTGGTTGTGTGTATGTACTGACATGTGACCTACTGGTTGTGTGTATGTACTGACATGTGACCTACTGGTTGTGTGTACTGACATGTGACCTACTGGTTGTGTGTATGTACTGACATGTGACCTACTGGTTGTGTGTATGTACTGACATGTGACCTACTGGTTGTGTGTATGTACTGACATGTGACCTACTGGTTGTGTGTATGTACTGACATGTCACCTACTGGTTGTGTGTACTGACATGTGACCTACTGGTTGTGTGTATGTACTGACATGTGACCTACTCGTTGTGTGTATGTACTGACATGTGACCTACTCGTTGTGTGTATGTACTGACATGTGACCTACTGGTTGTGTGTATGTACTGACATGTCACCTACTGGTTGTGTGTACTGACATGTGACCTACTGGTTGTGTGTATGTACTGACATGTGACCTACTGGTTGTGTGTATGTACTGACATGTGACCTACTGGTTGTGTGTATGTACTGACATGTGACCTACTGGTTGTGTGTATGTACTGACATGTGACCTACTGGTTGTGTGTACTGACATGTGACCTACTGGTTGTGTGTATGTACTGACATGTGACCTACTGGTTGGGTGTACTGACATGTGACCTACTGGTTGTGTGTATGTACTGACATGTGACCTACTGGTTGTGTGTATGAACTGACATGTGACCTACTGGTTGTGTGTATGTACTGACATGTGACCTACTGGTTGTGTGTATGTACTGACATGTGACCTACTGGTTGTGTGTATGTACTGACATGTGACCTGCTGGTTGTGTGTATATACTGACATGTGACCTGCTGGTTGTGTGTATATACTGACATGTGACCTACTGGTTGTGTGTATGTACTGACATGTGACCTGCTGGTTGTGTGTATATACTGACATGTGACCTGCTGGTTGTGTGTATATACTGACATGTGACCTACTGGTTGTGTGTATGTACTGACATGTGACCTACTGGTTGTGTGTATGTACTGACATGTGACCTGCTGGTTGTGTGTATATACTGACATGTGACCTGCTGGTTGTGTGTATATACTGACATGTGACCTACTGGTTGTGTGTATGTACTGACATGTGACCTACTGGTTGTGTGTATGTACTGACATGTGACCTACTGGTTGTGTGTATGTACTGACATGTGACCTACTGGTTGTGTGTATGTACTGACATGTGACCTACTGGTTGTGTGTATGTACTGACATGTGACCTACTGGTTGTGTGTATGTACTGACATGTGACCTACTGGTTGTGTGTATGTACTGACATGTGACCTACTGGTTGTGTGTATGTACTGACATGTGACCTACTGGTTGTGTGTATGTACTGACATGTGACCTACTGGTTGTATGTACTGACATGTGACCTACTGGTTGTATGTACTGACATGTGACCTACTGGTTGTGTGTATGTACTGACATGTGACCTACTGGTTGTGTGTATGTACTGACATGTGACCTACTGGTTGTGTGTATGTACTGACATGTGACCTACTGGTTGTGTGTATGTACTGACATGTGACCTACTGGTTGTGTGTATGTACTGACATGTGACCTACTGGTTGTGTGTATGTACTGACATGTGACCTACTGGTTGTATGTACTGACATGTGACCTACTGGTTGTGTGTATGTACTGACATGTGACCTACTGGTTGTGTGTATGTACTGACATGTGACCTACTGGTTGTGTGTACTGACATGTGACCTACTGGTTGTGTGTATGTACTGACATGTGACCTACTGGTTGTGTGTATGTACTGACATGTGACCTACTGGTTGTGTGTATGTACTGACATGTGTAACTGATAGATGCACACACTACATGTTAATGTTTTTAAATGTCTGTAAATGTCTTTTGTCTGTATTGTCTTTTTCCTTATGTGTCGGACCGCAATAAGTCTAGTGGTCGCCATTGGCGTGGGCTAATGGGGATCCTAATAAATCAAATCAAACAAATATTGTTTAAACAACTGATATATTTTATTAAAGTGAATAGATGATGGTTAATAAGTGATAAGCAGTAATGGGCAGTCACTACCATCATGGGACTTGTATTGTTTTATTCTGTGTAGTTACAGCATTCAACCCACATAATGCATAGTGCATTTCATGTAAAAAACGAAATTGAAAATGTTAATATTTTTTTTATAATCGAACCGAAACCGAACCGACCTCAAAAAACACTAATCGCTCAGCACTATTAAAAAAATCTTCAGAAGTTTGTATTTTCCATTTTGAAATGTCAGACTTGATTTGCCCTTACAAAAAACATTAATTATAATCCAGATAATAATTCACATTTCCTGTTGCTGCAGGATAATTCTTCTGCTGTAAGAAACTGGGTCAAATTATGATTTGGCATCTGTAGATGTGTAAAACAAACAGCTAGAGGAAGAACTGTACTTAGATACTGGAGTTGTTTTAACTTAACAGAGGAAGATAATCAGTGGGACGGATTACTCCGAATGCTTTGTATAAAACATTGAATTTACAGGTAGATGTAAGACTAGAAAACGTATGATAGAGGGAGAAAAAGAGCCTTTAGAGCCAGCCAGAGAGATGACAAAGTGCATGCAGAGTTACACACACTTGAGATGCTGGGTACACAGCAGGTGACCTGAGCCCATTTCCTCAAATTAAGAAAAACAAACAGCATACTGCTTTACTGTCTCTGTGTTCTGCTTCACTGAGACCAAATTAGATTATTCTGTGTCCCAAAATGGCACCTTGTTCCTTACAGTATAAAGTGCACTACTTTTGACCAGGACCCATGCGGCTCAAAATGTACGCACTACATTGGGAATATGGTGCCATTTGGGACACGACGATTACTTACCGGTTCTGATGACTTGTGAAACAATATACAGGTCCCGCTTCATGTCTTTATTACTTAAATCCTGCAGAGTAAAGAGGTTAACACATTACTTAGTGATGTCAGAGAGGATAAAGTAAAGAGGTTAAAACATTACTTAGTGATGTCAGAGAGGATAGAGTAAAGAGGTTAAAACATTACTTAGTGATGTCAGAGAGGATAAAGTAAAGAGGTTAAAACATTACTTAGTGATGTCAGAGAGGATAAAGTAAAGAGGTTAAAACATTACTTAGTGATGTCAGAGAGGATAGAGTAAAGAGGTTAAAACATTACTTAGTGATGTCAGAGAGGATAGAGTAAAGAGGTTAAAACATTACTTAGTGATGTCAGAGAGGATAGAGTAAAGAGGTTAAAACATGACTTAGTGATGTCAGAGAGGATAGAGTAAAGAGGTTAAAACATTACTTAGTGATGTCAGAGAGGATAGAGTAAAGAGGTTAACACATGACGTAGTGATGTCAGAGAGGATAAAGTAAAGAGGTTAAAACATTACTTAGTGATGTCAGAGAGGATAAAGTAAAGAGGTTAAAACATTACTTAGTGATGTCAGAGAGGATAGAGTAAAGAGGTTAAAACATTACTTAGTGATGTCAGAGAGGATAGAGTAAAGAGGTTAACACATGACTTAGTGATGTCAGAGAGGATAAACCCCATTACCATTATGTGAACAATTGTTTGATGATGATAAAAACGTGTGTTTGTATGTAGGGTTTACCGCGTGTGTGTTTGTGTGTGTGTTTTTATATACAGGTTACTGCACGTGTGTGTGTGTGTGTTTGTATGTACAGGTTACTGCATGTGCGTGTGTGTGTGTTTGTATGTAGGGTTTACCGCGTGTGTGTTTGTGTGTGTGTTTTTATATACAGGTTACTGCACGTGTGTGTGTGTGTGTTTGTATGTACAGGTTACTGCATGTGCGTGTGTGTGTGTTTGTGTGTAGAGTTTACCGCGTGTGTGTTTGTTTGTATGTAGGGTTTACCGCGTGTGTGTTTGTGTGTGTGTTTTTATATACAGGTTACTGCACGTGTGTGTGTGTGTGTTTGTATGTACACGTAACTGCATGTGCGTGTGTGTGTGTGTGTGTGTTTGTTTGCGTGTATGGACAGCTCACCGTGAACAGAGCACACAAACGATCAACCTTGTCTGTGTTCTTGGGACCTTCATTCTTGTTCAGTCTCACCATAAATTTCTCACTGAAATGACAAACAGAGACACTGAAATGGTGCACTGTTAACTGGACTGACAGTATTATAAACAATGGCATCGCCAAATAAAGACGGAGACCAGCTAAGGAAAACAGTATATTATTACATTATATATTCAGCTTTTTGATTACAATTAATTATTCAATACATTAAAAAAATTCATGAGCCCAAATGTATACATTTTATATGCAAATACTATATGTAAGGTCTGAAACTTCCTCTTGAATTTGCAGACGTGTTGCTGTGCGTTTTGTTGCCAACTTTACTTTGCTAGCTGACAACTTTACGTTTTGTTTTTTGTTTTCTTTTTAATTACCGTTTATATTTTTAGTTTTTCCATCGCAACTTTTTTCCCTCATTCAACTTTTTCACTCCGGACGCTTTATCTGGACATGGTTCGTCAGCACCTTCAACAGCCGAAGCTAAGTAGTAACATTAACATGATGTCTTCTAATTGCAGTCGCTGTACTCATAATATACAGGAGAACGATCGCCTTATGGCGAGGATAGCTGTGCTGCAAGCCCAGCTTCAGACGCAATCGTTAGGCAAGGGTAATTTCAGTGTAGGAAAGGAAGAAACAGCGTCTGTGCCACCAGTAAGTACAGATACTAACGTTAGTATAAACCCCCCCGCACGGTCCCCGCAGCCGGACAACTTTCTCATGGCTTCTGGAGGGAAATGCTGTTGGAATGCTCAACTGGTGTCGCTCATTCAGCCGACAGAAACTTTCAACCGGTTCTCCCCATTATGTAGCGAGTCGGAGTCTGAGGCTGAGTCTTCTCTTGTCTCTACTCCTCCCGCTACGGGGTCTGAGACGCCGAAGGCTCCAACCATTAGCTCTGACAAATTGAAAACCCTAGTCATTGGCGACTCCATTACCCGCAGTATTAGACTTAAAACGAATCACCCAGCGATCATACACTGTTTACCAGGGGGCAGGGCTACCGACGTTAAGGCTAATCTAAAGATGGTGCTGGCTAAAGCTAAATCTGGCGAGTGTAGAGAGTATAGAGATATTGTTATCCACGTCGGCACCAACGATGTTAGGATGAAACAGTCAGAGGTCACCAAGTGCAACATAGCTTCAGCGTGTAAATCAGCTAGAAAGATGTGTCGGCATCGAGTAATTGTCTCTGGCCCCCTCCCAGTTAGGGGGAGTGACGAGCTCTACAGCAGAGTCTCAGCACTCAATCGCTGGTTGAAAACTGTTTTCTGCCCCTCCCAAAAGATAGAATTTGTAGATAATTGGCCCTCTTTCTGGGACTCACCCACAAACAGGACCAAGCCTGACCTGCTGAGGAGTGACGGACTCCATCCTAGCTGGAGGGGTGCTCTCATCTTATCTACCAACATAGATAGGACTCTAACTCCTCTAGCTCCACAATGAAATAGGGTGCAGGCCAGGCAGCAGGCTGTTAGCCAACCTGCCAGCTTAGTGGAGTCTGCCAATAGCACAGTCAGTGTAGTCAGCTCAGCCATACCCATTGAGACTGTGTCTGTGCCTCGACCTAGGTTGGGCAAAACTAAACATGGCGGTGTTCGCCTTAGCAATCTTATTAGGATAAAGACCTCCTCCATTCCTGCCATTATTGAAAGAGATCGTGATACCTCACATCTCAAAATAGGGTTACTTAATGTTAGATCCCTCACTTCAAAGGCAGTCATAGTCAATGAACTAATCACTGATCATAATCTTGATGTGATTGGCCTGACTGAAACATGGCTTAAGCCTGATGAATTTACTGTGTTAAATGAGGCCTCACCTCCTGGTTACACTAGTGACCATATCCCCCGTGCATCCCGCAAAGGCGGAGGTGTTGCTAACATTTACGATAGCAAATTTCAATTTACAAAAAAAAAAATGACGTTTTCGTCTTTTGAGCTTCTAGCCATGAAATCTATGCAGCCTACTCAATCACTTTTTATAGCTACTGTTTACAGGCCTCCTGGGCCATATACAGCGTTCCTCTCTGAGTTCCCTGAATTCCTATCAGACCTTGTAGTCATAGCAGATCATATTCTAATTTTTGGTGATTTTAATATTCATATGGAGAAGTCCACAGACCCACTCCAAAAGTCTTTCGGAGCCATCATCGACTCAGTGGGTTTTGTCCAACATGTCTCTGGACCTACTCACTGCCACAATCATACTCTGGACCTAGTTTTGTCCCATGGAATAAATGTTGTAGATCTTAATGTTTTTCCACATAATCCTGGACTATCGGACCACCATTTTATTACGTTTGCAATCGCAACAAATAATCTGCTCAGACCCCAACCAAGGAGCATCAAAAGTCGTGCTATAAATTCTCAGACAACACAAAAATTCCTTGATGCCCTTCCAGACTCCTTCTGCCTACCCAAGGACGTCAGAGGACAAAAATCAGTTAACCACTTAACTGAGGAACTCAATTTAACCTTGCGCAATACCCTAGATGCAGTTGCACCCCTAAAAACGAAAAACATTTGTCATAAGAAACTAGCTCCCTGGTATACAGAAAATACCCGAGCTTTGAAGCAAGCTTCCAGAAAATTGGAACGGAAATGGCGCCACACCAAACTGGAAGTCTTCCGACTAGCTTGGAAAGACAGTACCGTGCAGTACCGAAGAGCCCTCACTGCTGCTCGATCATCCTACTTTTCCAACTTAATCGAGGAAAATAAGAACAATCCAAAAATTATTTTTGATACTGTTGCAAAACTAACTAAAAAGCAGCATTCCCCAAGAGAGGATGGCTTTCACTTCAGCAGTAATAAATTCATGAACTTCTTTGAGGAAAAGATCATGACCATTAGAAAGCAAATTACGGACTCCTCTTTGAATCTGCGTATTCCTCCAGGGCTTAGCTGTCCTGGATCTGCACAGCTCTGCCAGGGCCTGGGATCGGAAGAGACACTTAAGTGTTTTAGTACTATATCTCTTGACACAATGATGAAAATAATCATGGCCTCTAAACCTTCAAGCTGCATACTGGATCCTATTCCTACTAAACTACTGAAAGAGCTACTCCCTGTGCTTGGCCCTCCTATGTTGAACATAATAAACAGCTCTCTATCCACCGGATGTGTACCAAACTCACTAAAAGTGGCAGTAATAAAGCCTCTCTTGAAAAAGCCAAACCTTGACCCGGAAAATATAAAAAACTATCGGCCTATATCGAATCTTCCATTCCTCTCAAAAATTTTAGAAAAAGCTGTTGCGCAGCAACTTACTGCCTTCCTGAAGACAAACAATGTATACGAAATGCTTCAGTCTGGTTTTAGACCCCATCATAGCACTGAGACTGCACTTGTGAAGGTGGTAAATGACCTTTTAATGGCGTCAGACCGAGACTCTGCATCTGTCCTCGTGCTACTAGACCTTAGTGCTGCCTTTGACACCATCGATCACCACATTCTTTTGGAGAGACTGGAAACCCAAATTGGTCTACACGGACAAGTTCTGGCCTGGTTTAGATCTTACCTGTCGGAAAGATATCAGTTTGTCTCTGTGAATGGTTTGTCCTCTGACAAATCAACTGTACATTTCGGTGTTCCTCAAGGTTCCGTTTTAGGACCACTATTGTTTTCACTATATATTTTACCTCTTGGGGATGTTATTCGAAAACATAATGTTAACTTTCACTGCTATGCGGATGACACACAGCTGTACATTTCAATGAAACATGGTGAAGCCCCAAAATTGCCCTCGCTAGAAGCCTGTGTTTCAGACATAAGGAAGTGGATGGCTGAAAACTTTCTACTTTTAAACTCGGACAAAACAGAGATGCTTGTTCTAGGTCCCAAGAAACAAAGAGATCTTCTGTTAAATCTGACAATTCATCTTGATGGTTGTAAAGTCGTCTCAAATAAAACTGTGAAGGACCTCGGCGTTACTCTTGACCCTGATCTCTCTTTTGACGAACATATCAAGACTGTTTCAAGGACAGCTTTTTTCCATCTACGTAACATTGCAAAAATCAGAAATTTTCTGTCCAAAAATGATGCAGAAAAATTAATCCATGCATTTGTTACTTCTAGTTTAGACTACTGCAATGCTCTACTTTCCGGCTACCCGGATAAAGCACTAAATAAACTTCAGTTAGTGCTAAATACGGCTGCTAGAATCCTGACTAGAACCAAGAAATTTGATCATATTACTCCAGTGCTAGCTTCCCTACACTGGCTTCCTGTTAAGGCAAGGGCTGATTTCAAGGTTTTACTGTTAACCTATAAAGCGTTACATGGGCTTGCTCCTACCTATCTTTCCGAGTTGGTCCTGCCGTACATACCTATACGTACGCTACGGTCACAAGACGCAGGCCTCCTAATTGTCCCTAGAATTTCTAAGCAAACAGCGGGAGGCAGGGCTTTCTCCTATAGATCTCCATTTTTATGGAACAGTCTGCCTACCCATGTGAGAGACGCAGACTCGGTCTCAACCTTTAAGTCTTTACTGAAGACTTATCTCTTCAGTAGGTCATATGATTGAGTGTAGTCTGGCCCAGGAGTGTGAAGGTGAACGGAAAGGCTCTGGAGCAACGAACCGCCCTTGCTGTCTCTGCCTGGCCGGTTCCCCTCTCTCCACTGGGATTCTCTGCCTCTAACCCCATTACAGGGGCTGAGTCACTGGCTTACTGGTGCTCTTTCATGCCGTCCCTAGGAGGGGTGCGTCACTTGAGTGGGTTGAATTACTGACGTGATCTTCCTGTCTGGGTTGGCGCCCCCCCTTGGTTTGTGCTGTGGTGGAGATCTTTGTGGGCTATACTCGGCCTTGTCTCAGGATTGTAAGTTGGTGGTTGAAGATATCCCTCTAGTGGTGCGGGGGCTGTGCTTTGGCAAAGTGGGTGGGGTTATATCCTTCCTGTTTGGCCCTGTCCGGGGGTATCTTCGGATGGGGCCACAGTGTCTCCTGACCGCTCCTGTCTCAGCCTCCAGTATTTATGCTGCAGTAGTTTATGTGTCGGGGGGCTAGGGTCAGTTGGTTATACCTGGAGTACTTCTCCTGTCTTATCCAGTGTCCTGTGTGAATTTAAGTATGCTCTCTCTAATTCTCTCGTTCTCTCTTTCTTTCTCTCTCTCTGAGAACCTGAGCCCTAGGACCATACGTCAGGACTACCGGGCATGATGACTCCTTGCTGTCCCCAGTCCGCCTGGCCTTGCTGCTATTCCAGTTTCAACTGTTCTGCCTGCGGTTATGGAACCGCCACCTGTCCCAGACCTGCTGTTTTCAACTCTTAATGATCGGCTATGAAAAGCCAACTGAAAATTATTCATGATTATTATTTGACCATGCTTGTCACTTATGAACATTTTTGAACATCTTGGCATAGTTCTGTTATAATCTCCACCCGGCACAGCCAGACGAGGACTGGCCACCCCTCATAGCCTGGTTCCTCTCTAGGTTTCTTCCTAGGTTTTGGCCTTTCTAGGGAGTTTTTCCTAGCCACCGTGCTTCTACACCTGCATTGCTTGCTGTTTGGGGTTTTAGGCTGGGTTTCTGTACAGCACTTCGAGATATTAGCTGATGTACGAAGGGCTATATAAAATAAACTTGATTGATTGATTGATTGAAACACACACACACACACACACACACACACACACACACACACACACACACACACACACACACACACACACACACACACACTCTGCATGCAACAGTCTGACTCAGAGCGGGGTAGGATGCTGCGCTGCGACGATCACAACATATTTCTTTTGTTTTCTCTTCTTAATATTGTGTCCGATGGCCGCATGCTGCGGCTCCTCGTGACTCACAGAGAGCAAAGACAGCCCATCTAAAATAGGACGACACCCATGAAGTACTATCTTTATACAGCAGATACCGTGTGTTATCTATTAATCTACACACCAACAGCAAGCTACTAGTTTATCTATTAATCTACACACCAACAGCAAGCTACTAGTTTATCTATTAATTTACACACCAACAGCAAGCTACTAGTTTATCTATTAATCTACACACCAACAGCAAGCTACTAGCTTATCTATTAATTTACACACCAACAGCAAGCTACTAGCTTATCTATTAATCTACACACCAACAGCAAGCTACTAGCTTATCTATTAATTTACACACCAACAGCAAGCTACTAGCTTATCTATTAATCTACACACCAACAGCAAGCTACTAGCTTATCTATTAATTTACACACCAACAGCAAGCTACTAGTTTATCTATTAATCTACACACCAACAGCAAGCTACTAGCTTATCTATTAATTTACACACCAACAGCAAGCTACTAGCTTATCTATTAATCTACACACCAACAGCAAGCTACTAGCTTATCTATTAATTTACACACCAACATCAAGCTACTAGTTTATCTATTAATCTACACACCAACATCAAGCTACTAGCTTATCTATTAATTTACACACCAACAGCAAGCTACTAGTTTATCTATTAATTTACACACCAACAGCAAGCTACTAGCTTATCTATTAATCTACACACCAACAGCAAGCTTCTAGATTACCTATTAATCTGCACACCAACAGCAAGCTACTAGCTTATCTATTAATATGCACACCAACAGCAAGCTACTAGCTTATCTATTAATCTACACACCAACAGCAAGCTTCTAGATTACCTATTAATCTGCACACCAACTGCAAGCTACTAGCCTATCTATTCATCTACACACCAACAGCAAGCTACTAGACTATTTATTAATCTACACACCAACAGCAAGCTTCTAGACTATCTATTATATCCTATTTATTTATTCTCCAGGAGAATCTTGAATCGTCCATCGCCTCACCTGCTACCATGCTACGTTTGCGTGCTCCATGGGGCACCATTAATCACAGCAGGATAAATTGCATGTTATCACATGAGAGAAAATTAAATTAAGGGCCAGCCATGCTACCCAGTTCTGAGCCAATGGCAATTTTTGGAGGTCCCTCGTTGTGGCACCTAACCACACGACTGAACAGTAGTCCAAGTACGACAAAACTAGGGCCTGTAGGACCGGCCTTGTTGATAGTGTTGTTAAAAATGCAGAGCAGCGCTCTATTACGGACAGACTTCTCCCCATCTTAGCTACTGTTGTATCAACACAGATGTCCTCTGTGCCCATATGAATAACCCCTATGATGTAACTGGAATGATAAGATAGATGTTCTTCTTTTATGTTTTTGTTTTATTATTTCACTGCCATACTGTGTTCGATCTTGTCTAGCCATCTTGTCTCAAGAGGACCACAATGGAAATAATGTCACACCCTGGCCTCTGTTATATTGATTTTCTTTATTAGTTTAGTTAGGTCAGGGTGTGACATGGGATGTTTGTGTGTTTTGTCTAGTTTAGGGTGTGTGTATTGTTTAGGGGTTTGTGTATAGTGTATGGGATTGTGTTCAGTAGAGAGGTTTAGGAAAGTCTATGGTTGCCTGGTTTGGTTCTCAATCAGAGACAGCTGTTTATTGTTGTCTCTGATTGGGAGCCATATTTAAGGCAGCCATAGGCTTAAAGTGATTGTGGGTTATTGTCTATGTCTATGTTGCATGTGTGCACGTAGTTTGTTTTAGCTTCACGATCGTTTGTTGTTTTTGTTCGTTTATAAGTGTTTTGTTTGTCTTCATTAAAAGAAGATGTCTTTCTTTCACGCTGCGCCTTGGTCCACTCATTCGTCTTATAACGATCGTGACAAATAAGTCCCAGACTTTATTGTGTGTTATCCTCGATGATTTTATTCATGTGCATGTATGGCTTTTAAGTTTTATGTGTGCTTGTTTTTTTTAAATGGTCGAATTAATAAACTAAACTAAACTGAAACATGTTTTGAACATGACAGTTTACAATCCAGGGTTACTCCAAGCAGTTTAGTCACCTCAACTTGCTCAATTTCCACATTATTTTTTACAATATTTAGTTGAGGTTTAGGGTTTAGTGAATGATTTGTCCCAAATACCATGCTTTAAGTTTTTGAAATGTTTAGGACTAACTTGTTCCTTGCCACCCATTCTGAAACTAACTGCAGCTCTTTGTTAAGGGCTGCAGTCATTTCAGTCGCTGTAGTAGCTGACGTGTATAGTGTTGAGTCATCTGCATACATAGACATTACTCAAAGCCAGTGACATGTCGTTAGTAAAGATTTTTTAAAGTATGGGGCCTAGACAGCTGCCCTGGGGAATTCCTGATTCTACCTGGATTATGTTGGAGAGGCTTCTATTAAAGAACACCCTCTGTGTTCTGTTAGACAGGTAACTCTTTATCCACAATATAGCAGGGGATGTAAAGCCATAACACATACGTTTTTCCATCAGCAGACTATGATCAATAATGTCAAAAGCCACACTGAAGTCTAACAAAAAGGCTACCACAACATTTTCATCATCAATTTCTCTCAGCCAATCATCAGTCATTTGTGTAAGTGCCATGCTTGTTGAATGTCCTTTCCTATACACGTTCTGAAAGCCTGTTGCCAATTTGTTTACAGTAAAAAATTGTTCAAAAGAACAGCTGCTTTTTCTCTAACAATTGCTCTAGGTCAGTGGAGGCTAATGAAGGGAGGACAGCTCACAATAATGTTTGGAACAGAGCGAATGGAATGGCATCAAACACGTGTTTGTTGTATTTGAAACCATTCCGAAACCACTCATGATAATGGCTGGGGCCATTATCATGAGCCCCCCCCCCCCCCCCCCCAATTAAGGTGGCACCAACCTCCTGTGCTCTAAGTGCAAGAAGTAACTGCCCATAGGGCGTCGCACAATTGGCCCAGCGTCGTCTGGGTTTGGCCAGTGTAGGCCGCCACTGTTAATAAGAATTTGTTGACTTGCCTAGTTAAAAAAAGGTTAAATAAAACAAATAATATATATATATATATATTTTAATAACATACTTAGTTTGAAGTTGAACTAACGCTCTTGGGTAAGCTAGCTATAGTATGCAGGTGTTTAGCCAGGCTGATAAATGGAAGTAGTTTCAAGTCCTCTAAGGTAGCTAGATATTTATATTCTAACACACACAGACCCAAGGAGAATCTATCATCCCAGGGGAGTGAGAGCTGTGGGGAACACGATACCGAGTCCGAGTCCCTGCACCCGCACTCTGAGAGCAGACGGTAGGCGGGCCGTCTTTGATGAATGATACTGTAGGGTTTGAGGTGTGCGTCCAAAATGGCCCCCTATTACCTAGTCCACTTATTTGGATCAGAGTGCCTGTGGGGTGGGGGGGGGGGGGGGGGCGGGATTTATAGGGAATAACAGGCCATTTCAGATGCACACCCCAAACCACACAGCATTGTACATTCATCAAAGACGGCTGCCTGCTAAAGTCTGCTTTCAGACTTCAGGTGCTCTTAAATGTCTTCCTCAGGGGATTGATATGAGGATACCCATCACCCATCACTCAGCACTCAGCTAAAATGAGACTTTAGTTTAAGAGACTATTGAAACAATACAGGATCAAACAATACAGAAGTATTAGATACATACAGTATTTAAACATGTTCCGTTTGGAAAATGGGTAACATCCAGGTTTGAAGCCATAATCAAGATATTATTTCCATTACACATTGTTTGTTTGCACAGAAAACGCAGAGAGGTTTCTGAATGTAGCTTTACCCAATCACAGGTCAAGTTGCAGTGAGTTGTGCACAGTGACCTGGTGAGCAGTGATATTTATGGAGTCTGAGTTCAACGGAGACCATGTTTTAATAAAAACTGAAGGTCATCTGAGATGTTTTGTTGGACGCTAATAAAATCTGAGTTTAGAATGAAATCATACCTGTGAGTACAACAAGGGAGCTGGGGGAATAGGCAGAGGGAAGTAACTAGGGATTATTTCTATCATAGAGTAATGTTGTGGAGCTGAAGAGTGTGTGTGCGTGTGTGTGTGTGTGTGTGTGTGTGTGTGTGTGTGTGTGTGTGTGTGTGTGTGTGTGTGTGTGTGTGTGTGTGTGTGTGTGTGTGTGTGTGTGTGTGTGTGTGTGTGTGTGTGTGTGTGTGTGTGTGTGTGTACAGCTACAGAGGAACTCCATGATCTAGCGTTACTATAACAACCACATACAGGGAATATGTGAGGGGGGGGGGGCATTGGTTGGGTAAAAATAAGAACAGTCTTGTTTTCGGCTGCCCTCTCAGCCTACGCAGGGCTAGCACATGGACAGGTTGTGAGTGGGAGGGACTGCAGTTTTAGTTCTGTCATAAACAGAGAGAGAGGAAAGGAAAGGAAAGGAGAGGAGAGGAGATTAGAGGAGAGGAGGGTTAGATTGGGAGTGACCGCAGTTATTGTTATGTCATAAATAGAGGGAGAGAAGGAAGAGAGGAGAAGAGAGGAGAGGAGATGGAGGAGAGATAATAGAGATTTGACAAAGAAAGCTACACTTCAGCCCACATTGATTTAAATATGCCTCCTTGGTAACTAAGTCTCCTTGGTAACTATAAAACTACTAGAACTCCGTTGGTCTCTAGGCAAACCTCTTCAGTCTTTATTGATTCTACTGTGTTCTCGTGAAACAGGTCCTCCTCTACATAGTCTCCTCTTCATATTCCACTAGAACACCTCCAGAGACTAGCGTTCCCAGAATCACAGGAACAGTAAATATTCCTCTCTCTATAAGCGTTGCTGTTGTTCCATTCCTCTACTGGGTTCTGAAGGATGACAAATATATGTCAGTTATTGCAGAGGGTTGATGTAGTGTGATGTTCTCAGTGACAGAATACTGTGTATCTTCATCACTTCATCCTTCAGAACAGAGGCTGCCACACCCACGCGCACACACACACACACACACACACACACACACACACACACACACACACACACACACACACACACACACACGGAAGTGCACACACACACACATACACGCACACACACGCACAAACACATGCACACACACACACACACATACACACACACATACACCTGCCTCTTGTAACCTGAGCTGACTGTCATTGTGAGAGAAGATAATGCCATGACAACAGGTTATCGTGATAACAGGTTATCAAGGTCAAGCCAACTGGACAAGTTTCCTTAAACTGACCTCTGTGTGTGGAGGGAGGAGGCAGGGGGAGGCAGAGAGGAAAGAGGAGGTATATAGTGTGTGTGTGTGTGTGTGTGTGTGTGTGTGTGTGTGTGTGTGTGTGTGTGTGTGTGTGTGTGTGTGTGTGTGTGTGTGTGTGTGTGTGTGTGTGCTGCCCACTGTTCGTCTAGCTATCTACCTCCTCCTCTGTCTACCTCCCCTGCCTCCTCCTTCTCATCTCTGCCACCCCCTGCTTACCCTCTTCTCCACTCCACCTATCTCCCCCCACCTCTCCCCCTATCTCCCCCATGCCTCCCCCTATCCCCCCCTGCCACCCCCCTGCCTCCCCCTGCCTCTCTCCATCCCCCCGCCTCTCCCTGCCTCCCCCCATCTCCCCCCTGCCTCCCCCCATCTCCCCCCGCCTCCCCCATCTCCCCCTATATCCCCCCATCTCCCCCTGCCTCCCCCTGCCTCCCCCCTGCCTCTCTCCATCTCCCCCATCTCCCCCTATCTCCCCCCTGCCTCCCCCCATCGGTACTCATTTCCTGTCTCTCTAACCCCTAGAGAAGAAAGCCCTCAGCAGAGCTGCACTCTCCAGTGGTGAGACGCACGCAATATTATACTGCTGCAGCACACACACACACGCACGCACGCACGCACGCACGCACGCACGCACGCACGCGCACACGCACACGCACACGCACGCACACGCACACGCACACGCACACGCACACACACACACACACTGCCCTACATCAATCTCATTATATACATTAGCTATCTTTTACGATCATTAAAACAACAATACATTATTTATTAGCCCCATTAATGAAACTATACATTATTCATTACAGCAGCAATGTACTGCTAGTTCAACATCAGGGACTAATTGTCAGGAAGATGTATACTGAAAGAGGTTTAAGCGAATGCAAAGTACTTAAATGTTTTTAATGTAAACGGCTAAATGGATCAGAGGAGAGCAATCCAAGATCATAAACATTTTGACTCCCTTGATGTTGATATTGACTACTTTTAACAGTTGTTTTTTTCCAAAAACAGGGGTGTTCCATAACCTCTTCTATATTTCCACTCCATCACCAGATTCTGCTTGCCCTCCCTCAGGTTGTACAGGTGCACAGGCCCCCGGTGAACCACTAGCTTTAAAGCACACCGGAAACTCTAGAATCCCATTTACTTGATAGCTTTCACTTCGTCTGGTTGTTCAGGTAGCTCGACCCCCGCCACTGTGCAGCACAAAAACTACAGCATCCCCTTTACCTGATCTGTTTCCCCTCCCGGAGGTCGTAGAGAGAGAAGGAGATGTCTCTGTGTCTTCTCCCATGTTAAACAGACCCAAACCATTAGCATTATAGTAGCCTGTCTTTACCTGATCTGTTTCCCCTCCCGGAGATCGTAGAGAGAGAAGGAGATGTCTCTGTGTCTTCTCCCATGTTAAACAGACCCAAACCATTAGCATTATAGTAGCCTGTCTTTACCTGATCTGTTTCCCCTCCCGGAGATCGTAGAGAGAGAAGGAGATGTCTCTGTGTCTTCTCCCATGTTAAACAGACCCAAACCATTAGCATTATAGTAGCCTGTCTTTACCTGATCTGTTTCCCCTCCCGGAGGTCGTAGAGAGAGAAGAAGATGTCTGTCTCTTCTCCCATGGTGTTGTAGGTGAAGCTCTTCAGGCTGACGAACAGGTGGTGAGGGACGGGGATACGACAGGGCTCTACACCGTGGCCCCGACGCACACTGTCAGCCTGTGTAGACGAGACGGCACACAAAGACGTGTACACAGGGCTAGAATACACTGTCAAAAAAATCTATATGTTTCAACTAAATAACTGGTTCCACAGCGTTTATTCTTGTTTACTTAATTAACTCGTCGGTACAAGTGTTACCTGAACTTAACATTTTTAGTTGGCCCAAACTTAGCTCCAACATGAGAAAACGTAGGCAAAAACTATTCTGTCAACTTAAAATGATGTGTTTACTCGATTTATCTCAACTACAAATTATTATTTTGGCATTTTTTTTACAAACAAAAAAAGGCGGTGAAATTAGTTACACACACTCAGTACTTTTAACATGGTCTTTCAACTTACATATTTGACATACATGTTGTGCATGTTCATTTATACAGTAATTAGTATTCATCATGTCCTCACCTGGGATTTAAACTCACAACCTCTTGGTTCACAGCATTCCAGTCTTCCTGCTACACCATCATGTCTGTGTCAATCACTGATTTCACCTATGTTGCTACACTTTGCTATTCAGTGTAAATCTCAGCTCTGCTAAAAGTACACTCAAGAAAAACGATTTTATTTCTCAGTGATTCAGGAGTACCATTAAAACAGAGTAAAATGCCCCACCAACATTAGACAACTATACAGAAAAACCTCAAAATGCTTAAATAAGCAAATCAAATCAATGATGAGAGAATATTGATATCAAACAATAATCGACACAGATATGGTGGCGTAGCAGGAAGATTGGAACGTCATTAAACCAATCGGTTGTGAGTTCAAATCCCAGGTGAGGACATGTTGAATACTAATTACTTTATAAATAAACATGTTAAAAGCGCTGTGTAACTCGTTTTGTGTGTTTCTTCATACTGGGTGACTTCAACCTCCTGATATCTGACTTGGATTTATTTATTGCCTCTTTTGACCTCACCTTTTCCCAGTTCCCTCCAACTCACAAGGCAGGCAATAGATTTGACCTCATCCAACTGATCTCACTGCAACCCCCTCCAGGTCTCTGGTCTCCTACTGATCTCACTGCAACCCCCTCCAGGTCTCTGGTCTCCTACTGATCTCACTGCAACCCCCTCCAGGTCTCTGGTCTCCTACTGATCTCACTGCAACCCCCTCCAGGTCTCTGGTCTCCTACTGATCTCACTGCAACCCCCTCCAGGTCTCTGGTCTCCTACTGATCTCACTGCAACCCCCTCCAGGTCTCTGGTCTCCTACTGATCTCACTGCAACCCCCTCCAGGTCTCTGGTCTCCTACTGATCTCACTGCAACCCCCTCCAGGTCTCTAATCACTACGTTGTCTCCTTTTCTGTCTCCCTCTCTTCCAACCCTAGCCACTCAGCCCCTACCCAGATAGCCAAACTCTGTCACAATCTTCTCTCTCTCTCTCTCTCTCTCTCTCTCTCTCTCTCTCTCTCTCTCTCTCTCTCTCTCTCTCTCTCTCTCTCTCTCTCTCTCTCAATAGTCTCTCTCTCTCTCTACTCTCTCTCTCTACTCTCTCTCACTACTCTCTCTCACTACTCTCTCTCACTACTCTCTCTCACTTCTCTCACTACTCTCTCCCCCCCTCTCTCTCTCTCACTACTCTCTCCCCCCCCCTCTCTCTCACACTACTCTCTCCCCCCCTCTCTCTCTCACACTACTCTCTCCCCCCCTCTCTCTCTCACACTACTCTCTCCCCCCCTCTCTCTCTCACACTACTCTCTCCCCCCCTCTCTCTCTCACACTACTCTCTCCCCCCCTCTCTCTCTCACACTACTCTCTCCCCCCCTCTCTCTCTCACACTACTCTCTCCCCCCCTCTCTCTCTCACACTACTCTCTCCCCCCCTCTCTCTCTCACACTACTCTCTCCCCCCTCTCTCTCTCACACTACTCTCTCCCCCCCTCTCTCTCTCACACTACTCTCTCCCCCTCTCTCTCTCTCTCACACTACTCTCTCCCCCTCTCTCTCTCTCTCTCTCTCTCTCTCTCTCTCTCTCTCTCTCTCTCTCTCTCTCTCTCTCTCTCTCTCTCTCTCTCTCTCTCTCTCTCAATAGTCTCTCTCTCACTTCTCTCACTACTCTCTCTCACTTCTCTCACTACTCTCTCCCCCCCTCTCACTTCTCTCACTACTCTCTCCCCCCCTCTCTCTCTCTCACTACTCCTCCCTCCCTCTCTCTCTCACTACTCTCTCCCCCCCTCTCTCTCTCTCTCTCTCTCTCTCTCTCTCTCTCTCTCTCTCTCTCTCTCTCTCTCTCTCTCTCTCTCAATAGTCTCTCTCTCACTTCTCTCAATAGTCTCTCTCTCTCTCTACTCTCTCTCTCTACTCTCTCTCACTACTCTCTCCCCCCCTCTCACTTCTCTCACTACTCTCTCCCCCCCCCTCTCTCTCACACTACTCTCTCCCCCCCTCTCTCTCTCACACTACTCTCTCCCCCCCTCTCTCTCTCACACTACTCTCTCCCCCCCTCTCTCTCTCTCTCTCTCTCTCTCTCACACTACTCTCTCCCCCCCTCTCTCTCTCACACTACTCTCTCCCCCCCTCTCTCTCTCTCTCTCTCTCTCTCTCTCTCTCTCTCTCTCTCTCTCTCTCTCTCTCTCTCTCTCTCTCTCTCTCTCTCTCACTTCTCTCACTACTCTCTCTCACTTCTCTCACTACTCTCTCCCCCCCTCTCACTTCTCTCACTACTCTCTCCCCCCCTCTCTCTCTCACACTACTCTCTCCCCCCCTCTCTCTCTCACACTACTCTCTCCCCCCCTCTCTCTCTCACACTACTCTCTCCCCCCCTCTCTCTCTCTCACTACTCTCTCCCCCCCTCTCTCTCTCACACTACTCTCCCCCCCTCTCTCTCTCTCTCTCTCTCTCTCTCTCTCTCTCTCTCTCTCTCTCTCTCTCTCTCTCTCGCTCTCTCTCTCTCTCTCTCTCTCACTCTCTCACTCTCTCTCTCTCTCACTCACTCACTACTCTCTCCTCTTCTACCCTATCATCTCTCCCTTCTACTTCTCCTTCCTGTATCTTGATCCTGCCTCCATGATCCTCCTCTCCTCCCTTTCCACATTCTATGACTGTCCCCTTTCCTCCCGGCCGGCTCTCCCCTCCTCCTCCGTGACTGAGTGACTCATTGTGAGCTTACAGAACAGGGCTGCGGGCAGCTGAACAAAACTGGAGGAAAACTAAACTTCTGGAGGACTTATCATCCTTTCACTCCCTCCTCTCTACCTTCTCTTCCTCTGTATCTGCTGCTAAAGCCACTTTCTACCACTCTAAATGTCAAGCTTCTGCCTCTAACCCCAGGAAACTCTTTTCAACTTCTTCTCTCTCCTTAATCCTCCTCCCTCTCTGCGGACGACTTTGTAAACCACTTTGAAAAGTAGGTTGACGACATCTGCGACATCTGTCAACTAGTCTCATTCACACAGAACCACCCTTGACCCCTTTCACATTCACACAGAACCACCCTTGACATCTTGAACCCTTTCTCCCCTCTCTCTCCAGATGAAATCCAGCAACTGCCGCCAGACAACCTGCACGCTCAACCCCATCCCCTTCTCCAAACCATCTCTAGAGAGCTTTTCTCATTCCTCACCTCCCTCATCAACTCATCCCTGACAGCTGGCTGCGTCCACTCTGACTTCAAAATAGTATGAGTTGCTCCCCTCCTCAGGAAACCAACACTCGACTCCTCTGAAGTCAAAAACTACAGACCAGTATCCATTTCTTTTCTTTCCAAAACACTTGAGTGTTCTGTCTCTGACCAACACTCTCACCATCTCTCTCAGAACAATCTTCTTGACCCTAACTAGTCAGGCTTCAAGTCGACTCACTCAACTGAGACTGCTCTCCTCTGTGTCACAGCTCTCCGCTCTGCCAAAGCTGACTCTCTCCTCTGTTCTCATCCTCCTAGATCTATCCACTGGCTTCGACACCGTGAACCATCAGATCCTCCTCTCCACCCTCTCAGGGCGGGGCGTCTCAGGCTCTGCCTCCTCTCCACCCTCTCAGGGCTGGGCGTCTCAGGCTCTGCCTCCTCTCTACCCTCTCAGGGCTGGGCGTCTCAGGCTCTGCCTCCTCTCCACCCTCTCAGGGCTGGGCGTCTCAGGCTCTGCCTCCTCTCTACCCTCTCAGGGCTGGGCGTCTCAGGCTCTGCCTCCTCTCCACCCTCTCAGGGCTGGGCGTCTCAGGCTCTGCCTCCTCTCTACCCTCTCAGGGCTGGGCGTCTCAGGCTCTGCCTCCTCTCCACCCTCTCAGGGCTGGGCGTCTCAGGCTCTGCCTCCTCTCCACCCTCTCAGGGATGGGCGTCTCAATCTCTGCCTCCTCTCTACCTTCTCAGGGCTGGGCGTCTCAGGCTCTGCCTCCTCTCCACCCTCTCAGGTCGGGGCGTCACAGGCTCTGCACACTCTTGGATTGCATCCTCCCTGGCAGGTCGCTCCTACCAGGTGGTGTGGAGAGGATCTGTGTCTGTACCACATACTTTCACTACTGGTGTCCCCCAGGGCTCGGTAATAGGCCCTCTCCTCTTGTCTCTATACACCAAGTCACTCGGCTCTGTCATATCCTCACATGGTCTCTCCTATCACTGCTATGAGGATGGGCCTCTCCTCTTCTCTCTATACACCAAGTCACTCGGCTCTGTCATATCCTCACATGGTCTCTCCTATCACTGCTATGAGGATGGACCTCTCCTCTTCTCTCTATACACCAAGTCACTCGGCTCTGTCATATCCTCACATGGTCTCTCCTATCACTGCTATGAGGATGGACCTCTCCTCTTGTCTCTATACACCAAGTCACTCGGCTCTGTCATATCCTCACATGGTCTCTCCTATCACTGCTATGAGGATGGACCTCTCCTCTTGTCTCTATACACCAAGTCACTCGGCTCTGTCATATCCTCACATGGTCTCTCCTATCACTGCTATAAGGATGGACCTCTCCTCTTGTCTCTATACACCAAGTCACTCGGCTCTGTCATATCCTCACATGGTCTCTCCTATCACTGCTATGAGGATGGACCTCTCCTCTTCTCTCAATAGACCAAGTCTCTCAGCTCTGTCATATCCTCACATGGTCTCTCCTATCACTGCTATGAGGATGGACCTCTCCTCTTGTCTCTATACACCAAGTCACTCGGCTCTGTCATATCCTCACATGGTCTCTCCTATCACTGCTTTGAGGATGGACCTCTCGTCTTGTCTCTATACACCAAGTCACTCGGCTCTGTCATATCCTCACATGGTCTCTCCTATCACTGCTATGAGGATGGACCTCTCCTCTTGTCTCTATACACCAAGTCACTCGGCTCTGTCATATCCTCACATGGTCTCTCCTATCACTGCTATGAGGATGGACCTCTCCTCTTGTCTCTATACACCAAGTCACTCGGCTCTGTCATATCCTCACATGGTCTCTCCTATCACTGCTATGAGGATGGACCTCTCGTCTTGTCTCTATACACCAAGTCACTCGGCTCTGTCATATCCTCACATGGTCTCTCCTATCACTGCTATGAGGATGGACCTCTCCTCTTGTCTCTATACACCAAGTCACTCGGCTCTGTCATATCCTCACATGGTCTCTCCTATCACTGCTATGAGGATGGACCTCTCGTCTTGTCTCTATACACCAAGTCACTCGGCTCTGTCATATCCTCACATGGTCTCTCCTATCACTGCTATGAGGATGGACCTCTCGTCTTGTCTCTATACACCAAGTCACTCGGCTCTGTCATATCCTCACATGGTCTCTCCTATCACTGCTATGAGGATGAAACTCAAATACTTTTCTCCCCCCTGACATCCAGGTGGTGACACGCATCTCTGCGTGCCTAGCAGATATCTCAGCTTGGATGTCGGCCCCACCACCTCAAGCTCAACCTCAACAAGACGGAGCTGCTCTTTCTCCCGGGGAAGGCCTGCCCGCTCAACGACCTCTCCATCACAGTTGACAACTGCACCGTGTCCCCCCCCCCCCCCCCTCCCAGAGTGCTAAGAACCTTGGCGTGACCCTGGACAACACCCTGTCGTTCTCTGAAAACATCAAAGCAGTGACTCGCTCCTGCAGGTTCATGCTCTAACACTCGCACTTCACATTTCCCTCCCTTTACTAGCTCTGACCCAGCTGACAGCTGTTTTATTGAGGAACTATATCCTTACTATAACTGTGATCTGTGGTTGTCCCACCTGGCTATCTTATTTAGATGAATGTACTAACTGTAAGTCACTCTGGATAAGAGCTTCTGCTAAATGACTAACATGTAAATGTAGTTCCACAGCCATGTTTAGGTAAGATAGCAAAAATTATTTCTAGTTGAATGAACATATGAGACAAATTGAGCAAACACATCATTTTAACTTGACAGAATTTCTTTTTAACTTGACATTAATTTTCTCATGTTGGGCCAACTAAAGATGTTACGCCCAGATAACACTTTGACCAAAAAGTTGAAAAAACAGTATGTGAACGAGTTACTTAATATTAATTGGTTGAAACAACTAGATTTGTGGGTGTTTTTTTTTACAGTGTAGTATGCTACAGTAAGACGTGGTGCGGGACAAGACAGGACAGGGACACAGTCATCCTGTGGGGACAAGACGGGACGGGGACACAGTCATCCTGTGGGGACAAGACGGGACAGGGATACAGTCATCCTGTGGGGACAAGACGGGACGGGGACACAGTCATCCTGTGGGGACAAGACGGGACAGGGACACAGTCATCCTGTGGGGACAAGACGGGACGGGGACACAGTCACCCTGTGGGGACAAGACGGGACGGGGATACAGTCACCCTGTGGGGACAAGACAGGACAGGGACACATTCATCCTGTGGGGACAAGACGGGACAGAGATGATGTCACCCTGTGGGGACAAGATGGGACAGGGACACATTCATCCTGTGGGGACAAGACGGGACGGGGATACAGTCATCCTGTGGGGACAAGACGGGACGGGGACACAGTCATCCTGTGGGGACAAGACGGGACAGGGATACAGTCATCCTGTGGGGACAAGACGGGACGGGGACACAGTCATCCTGTGGGGACAAGACGGGACAGGGACACAGTCATCCTGTGGGGACAAGACGGGACGGGGACACAGTCACCCTGTGGGGACAAGACGGGACGGGGATACAGTCACCCTGTGGGGACAAGACAGGACAGGGACACATTCATCCTGTGGGGACAAGACGGGACAGAGATGATGTCACCCTGTGGGGACAAGATGGGACAGGGACACATTCATCCTGTGGGGACAAGACGGGACGGGGATACAGTCATCCTGTGGGGACAAGACGGGACGGGGATACAGTCACCCTGTGGGGACAAGACGGGACAGAGATGCTGTCATCCTGTGGGGACAAGACGGGACAGGGACACAGTTATCCTGTGGGGACAAGACGGGACGGGGATACAGTCACCCTGTGGGGACAAGACGGGACAGGGATACAGTCACCCTGTGGGGACAAGACGGGACGGGGATACAGTCACCCTGTGGGGACAAGACGGGACGGGGATACAGTCACCCTGTGGGGACAAGACAGGACAGGGACACAGTCATCCTGTGGGGACAAGATGGGACAGGGACACATTCATCCTGTGGGGACAAGACGGGACAGGGGATACTGTAACCCTGTGGGGTCGAGATGGGACAGAAACATTGTCAACCCTGTGGGGACAAGACAGGACAGGGAACAGTTAACCTGTGGGGACGAGACAGGACAGGGAACAGGAAACCTGTGGGGACGAGACAGGACAAGAAACAGGAAACCTGTGGGGACGAGACAGGACAGGGAACAGGAAACCTGTGGGGACGAGACAGGACAGGGATACTGTCACCCTGTGGGGATGAGACAGGACAGGGACATTGTCACCCTGTGGGGACAAGACAGGACAGGGAACATGACACCTGTGGGAACGAGACAGGACAGGGAACAGGAAACCTGTGGGGATGAGACAGGACAGGGACATTGTCACCCTGTGGGGACGAGACAGGACAGGGACATTGACACCCTGTGGGGACGAGACAGGACAGGGACATTGACACCCTGTGAGGACAAGACAGGACAGGGAACAGGAAACCTGTGGGGACGAGACAGGACAGGGAACAGGAAACCTGTGGGGACGAGACAGGACAGGGAACAGGAAACCTGTGGGGATGAGACAGGACAGAGAACAGGAAACCTGTGGGGATGAGACAGGACAGAGAACAGGAAACCTGTGGGAAAGAGACAGGACAGGGAACAGGAAACCTGTGGGGATGAGACAGGACAGGGAACAGGAAACCTGTGGGGACGAGACAGGACAAGGAACAGGAAACCTGTGGGGATGAGACAGGACAGAGAACAGGAAACCTGTGGGGACGAGACAGGACAGAGAACAGGAAACCTGTGGGGATGAGACAGGACAGAGAACAGGAAACCTGTGGGGACGAGACAGGACAGGGAACAGGAAACCTATGGGGATGAGACAGGACAGAGAACAGGAAACCTGTGGGGATGAGACAGGACAGAGAACAGGAAACCTGTGGGGACGAGACAGGACAGAGAACAGGAAACCTGTGGGGACTAGACAGGACAGGGAACAGGAAACCTGTGGGGATGAGACAGGACAGGGAACAGGAAACCTGTGGGGACTAGACAGGACAGAGAACAGGAAACCTGTGGGGATGAGACAGGACAGAGAACAGGAAACCTGTGGGGATGAGACAGGACAGGGAACAGGAAACCTGTGGGGATGAGACAGGACAGAGAACAGGAAACCTGTGGGGACTAGACAGGACAGAGAACAGGAAACCTGTGGGGACGAGACATGACAGAGAACAGGAAACCTGTGGGGACGAGACAGGACAGAGAACAGGAAACCTGTGGGGACGAGACAGGACAGAGAACAGGAAACCTGTGGGGACGAGACAGGACAGAGAACAGGAAACCTGTGGGGACGAGACAGGACAGAGAACAGGAAACCTGTGGGGATGAGACAGGACAGAGAACAGGAAACCTGTGGGGACGAGACAGGACAGAGAACAGGAAACCTGTGGGGACGAGACAGGACAGAGAACAGGAAACCTGTGGGGACTAGACAGGACAGAGAACAGGAAACCTGTGGGGACGAGACATGACAGAGAACAGGAAACCTGTGGGGACGAGACAGGACAGAGAACAGGAAACCTGTGGGGATGAGACAGGACAGAGAACAGGAAACCTATGGGGATGAGACAGGACAGAGAACAGGAAACCTGTGGGGATGAGACAGGACAGAGAACAGGAAACCTGTGGGGATGAGACAGGACAGAGAACAGGAAACCTGTGGGGACGAGACAGGACAGAGAACAGGAAACCTGTGGGGATGAGACAGGACAGAGAACAGGAAACCTGTGGGGACGAGACAGGACAGAGAACAGGAAACCTGTGGGGATGAGACAGGACAGAGAACAGGAAACCTGTGGGGACTAGACAGGACAGAGAACAGGAAACCTGTGGGGACGAGACAGGACAGAGAACAGGAAACCTGTGGGGATGAGACAGGACAGAGAACAGGAAACCTGTGGGGACGAGACAGGACAGAGAACAGGAAACCTGTGGGGACGAGACAGGACAGAGAACAGGAAACCTGTGGGGACTAGACAGGACAGAGAACAGGAAACCTGTGGGGATGAGACAGGACAGAGAACAGGAAACCTGTGGGGACGAGACAGGACAGAGAACAGGAAACCTGTGGGGACGAGACAGGACAGAGAACAGGAAACCTGTGGGGATGAGACAGGACAGAGAACAGGAAACCTGTGGGGACTAGACAGGACAGAGAACAGGAAACCTGTGGGGACGAGACAGGATAGAGAACAGGAAACCTGTGGGGATGAGACAGGACAGAGAACAGGAAACCTGTGGGGACTAGACAGGACAGAGAACAGGAAACCTGTGGGGACGAGACATGACAGAGAACAGGAAACCTGTGGGGACGAGACAGGACAGAGAACAGGAAACCTGTGGGGACGAGACAGGACAGAGAACAGGAAACCTGTGGGGACGAGACAGGACAGAGAACAGGAAACCTGTGGGGACGAGACAGGACAGAGAACAGGAAACCTGTGGGGATGAGACAGGACAGAGAACAGGAAACCTGTGGGGACGAGACAGGACAGAGAACAGGAAACCTGTGGGGACGAGACAGGACAGAGAACAGGAAACCTGTGGGGACTAGACAGGACAGAGAACAGGAAACCTGTGGGGACGAGACATGACAGAGAACAGGAAACCTGTGGGGACGAGACAGGACAGAGAACAGGAAACCTGTGGGGATGAGACAGGACAGAGAACAGGAAACCTATGGGGATGAGACAGGACAGAGAACAGGAAACCTGTGGGGATGAGACAGGACAGAGAACAGGAAACCTGTGGGGATGAGACAGGACAGAGAACAGGAAACCTGTGGGGACGAGACAGGACAGAGAACAGGAAACCTGTGGGGATGAGACAGGACAGAGAACAGGAAACCTGTGGGGACGAGACAGGACAGAGAACAGGAAACCTGTGGGGATGAGACAGGACAGAGAACAGGAAACCTGTGGGGACTAGACAGGACAGAGAACAGGAAACCTGTGGGGACGAGACATGACAGAGAACAGGAAACCTGTGGGGATGAGACAGGACAGAGAACAGGAAACCTGTGGGGACGAGACAGGACAGAGAACAGGAAACCTGTGGGGATGAGACAGGACAGAGAACAGGAAACCTGTGGGGATGAGACAGGACAGAGAACAGGAAACCTGTGGGGACGAGACAGGACAGAGAACAGGAAACCTGTGGGGATGAGACAGGACAGAGAACAGGAAACCTGTGGGGACGAGACAGGACAGAGAACAGGAAACCTGTGGGGACTAGACAGGACAGAGAACAGGAAACCTGTGGGGATGAGACAGGACAGAGAACAGGAAACCTGTGGGGACGAGACAGGACAGAGAACAGGAAACCTGTGGGGACGAGACAGGACAGAGAACAGGAAACCTGTGGGGATGAGACAGGACAGAGAACAGGAAACCTGTGGGGACTAGACAGGACAGAGAACAGGAAACCTGTGGGGACGAGACAGGACAGAGAACAGGAAACCTGTGGGGATGAGACAGGACAGAGAACAGGAAACCTGTGGGGACTAGACAGGACAGAGAACAGGAAACCTGTGGGGACGAGACATGACAGAGAACAGGAAACCTGTGGGGACGAGACAGGACAGAGAACAGGAAACCTGTGGGGACGAGACAGGACAGAGAACAGGAAACCTGTGGGGACGAGACAGGACAGAGAACAGGAAACCTGTGGGGACGAGACAGGACAGAGAACAGGAAACCTGTGGGGATGAGACAGGACAGAGAACAGGAAACCTGTGGGGACGAGACAGGACAGAGAACAGGAAACCTGTGGGGACGAGACAGGACAGAGAACAGGAAACCTGTGGGGACTAGACAGGACAGAGAACAGGAAACCTGTGGGGACGAGACATGACAGAGAACAGGAAACCTGTGGGGACGAGACAGGACAGAGAACAGGAAACCTGTGGGGACGAGACAGGACAGAGAACAGGAAACCTGTGGGGACGAGACAGGACAGAGAACAGGAAACCTGTGGGGACGAGACAGGACAGAGAACAGGAAACCTGTGGGGACGAGACAGGACAGAGAACAGGAAACCTGTGGGGACGAGACAGGACAGAGAACAGGAAACCTGTGGGGACGAGACAGGACAGAGAACAGGAAACCTGTGGGGACGAGACAGGACAGAGAACAGGAAACCTGTGGGGACGAGACAGGACAGAGAACAGGAAACCTGTGGGGATGAGACAGGACAGAGAACAGGAAACCTGTGGGGATGAGACAGGACAGAGAACAGGAAACCTGTGGGGACGAGACAGGACAGAGAACAGGAAACCTGTGGGGACGAGACAGGACAGAGAACAGGAAACCTGTGGGGATGAGACAGGACAGAGAACAGGAAACCTGTGGGGATGAGACAGGACAGAGAACAGGAAACATGTGGGGACGAGACAGGACAGGGACATTGTCACCCTGTGGGGACGAGACAGGACAGGGACATTGTCACCCTGTGGGGACGAGACAGGACAGGAAACCTCAGGGCATGTCATATTATATGTGTATTATTGTACATAGATAATTAGATAACATGATGTCAGCATTGTGATGGTCATTTTCATGCAGTAGTGACAGTGTGTGCATGATAGCAACTGCAGAGAGTATGTTGTACCTGGGTTGTGCTTTGCTGGACACTGTGTCTGCTGGACAGATGCTGCAAAGACAAGAAAGAAAAGAAGAGAGAGAGATAGAGACAGAAAGAGAGGGGAGAGTGAGAGAGAGGAAAGAGAGATGAGAGAGAGAGACATAGAGATAGAGAGAGAAAGAGAGCGATAGAGAGAAAGATCCTCAGTTAGTCATCCTCTTTTGATTGTGAATCAGATATCAAAACCTTGGCAATATGTACATGTTTCATTTGCTTAGAGTGCAGCAGTGCTAAGCTGTGGTTGGTTGTCAGGGCATTGTGAGTATGAGGCGGTACGATAGGTCGGGGACGCCCCAGGCAGAGCAGAGCATAGCATGCTGGGAGGACAAGACAGGGCAAGAGGGAGCGAGACAGGCTGTCAGAATAAGACAGTGACTGTGAAACGCTGAATCACCACTCAGAACAGTGTACAGGAACAGAATAGACACAATGTTGTCCCATAGTTCATAGTACCTTGAGTAGAAACACAAGGCGAAGGTAATTGAGTCATAGATATATCTACTTCATAGATCCAAGCTGAGATAAAGAGAGAGTAAGAGAGGTCAATGTACAAGTTTACTTTGATGGTGTTTTGTCTTGTTTATCTTGCCGTCTCTCTCTGAGTGTAGAGAAGAGATACAGGGCATCATCCAAACAAAGGCATCATCCAAACAAGACAACTCCATCCTCTCTTCCCCCTCTCCACCCTCTCTTCCCCCTCTCTCCCCCTCTCCAACCTCTCTTCCCCCTCTCTTCACCCTCTTTCCCCCCTCTTTTCAAACTATCCCCTCTCTTCCCCCTCTCTTCCCCCTCTCCACCCTCTCTTCCTCCTCTCCACCCTCTCTTCACCCTCTCTTCCCCCTCTCCACCCTCTTGTCCCCCTCTCTGCCCTCTCTGCCCTCTCTGCCCTCTCTTCCCCCTCTCTGCCCTCTCTGCCCTCTCTTCCCCCTCTCTACCCTCTCTCCCCCCTCTCCACCCTCTCTTCCCCCTCTCGTCCCTCTCTGCCCTCTCTTCCCTCTCTTCCCCCTCTCCATCCTCTCTCCCCCCTCTCCACCCTTTCTTCACCCTCTCTTCCCCCTCTCCACCCTCTCTTCCTCCTCTCTGCCCCCTCTCTCCCCTCTCTTCCCTCTCTTCCCCCTCTCCACCCTCTCTTCCCCCTCTCCACCCTCTCTTCCCCCTCTCTGCCCTCTCTTCCCCCTCTCTGCCCTCTCTTCCCCCTCTCCACCCTCTCTCCCCCCTCTCCACCCTCTCTTCCCCCTCTCTGCCCTCTCTTCCCCCTCTCTGCCCTCTCTTCCCTCTCTTCCCCCTCTCCATCCTCTCTACCCCCTCTCCACCCTCTCTCCACCCTCTCTTCCTCCTCTCTGCCCTCTCTTCCCCCTCTCCCCCCTCTCTCCCCCCTCTCCCCCCTCTCTTCCCCCTCTCTCCCCTCTCTTCCCCCTCTCTGCCCTCTCTTCCCTCTCTTCCCCCTCTCCATCCTCTCTACCCCCTCTCCATCCTCTCTCCCCCTCTCCACCCTCTCTTCCCCCTCTCTTCCCCATCTCTGTCCTCTCTTCCCTCTCTTCCCCCTCTCTGCCCTCTCTTCCCCCTCTCCACCCTCTCTTCCCCCTCTCCGCCCTCTCTGCCCTCTCTTCCCCCTCTCTGCCCTCTCTTCCCTCTCTTCCCCCTCTCCATCCTCTCCACCCTCTCTCCACCCTCTCTTCCCCCTCTCTTCCCCTCTCCCCCTCTCCACCCTCTCTTCCCCCTCTCCACTCTTCTCTTCCCCCTCTCTTCCCCCTCTCCTCTCCTCTCTCCTCCTCTATTCCCCCTCTCTTCTCCCTCTCCACCCTCTCCTCCCCCTTTCTCCACCCTCTCTTCCCCCTCTCTTTCCCCTCTCCACCCTCTCTTCCCTTTAGTTTTTATTCGGGGTGGGATCCAAGGTGAGAAGTATCATACCCAACACCTCCTGCCCTCCATCTACCCTCTCCCTTATCGTCTACCCCACTCCTCCCTCCACCCCTCCCCTCTCTCCACCCCTCCCCTCTGTCCTGCCTCCACTCTCTCTACCCCTCCCCTTTACCCTCCCCTCTCTCCCTACCTCCCCTCTCTCCCTCCGTCCCCTCTCTCCCTCCACTCTACCTCTCCCCTCTACCCTCTCCCCCTCCCCTCACCCCTAACATCTTCCCCTCTCTACCTCTCCCCTATCCGCCACCCTACCCTCTACCTCCACCCTCTCCGAGGTGAGAACTACTGTAATCTCCCCACACCTACAACCCAAGTGTCCATTATCACCTGCCATCATTCCTCAGAGACCCTCCGTCCTCCTCTCTTCTCCTGTCACCCCCCCCCCCCCCCCCCCGGCATGTGTCATATCTGCCAGGACTGCCCACTTCCATCTACTTCTATCCTGTCTTAGATGTGAGTGTCCATTAACATTAGGCATCCCCCAGTTACCCTGCCTCCTCCTGCCATGGTGCCAAGGTCTCACTCTCCCCATCCCCACCACTTTGATGTACCTCTGACATCAGATGTAGGATCTTGATTTGAGCCAGATTGCTACAGCAGGAAAATAATCCTGCAGCAACAGTACATGTGAAGTATTACGTGGATTATAATTAATGAACATTTTTGTAGGGGTTGATACATTTTTCAAAAAGGAAAATCAAGACTGACATTTCCAAGTGGAAATTACAAACTTCAGAAGCCTTTTTAACCGTCAAATACACTACAGTTTTGACATGTCCTGCATTGAAGGGGGATCAAATTAAGATCCTACATCTGTAGCTGTCTTTCTCCTTCGACCATTCAGTCCTCTGGCCAAGCCAGCCACTTTGCCAGGGCTGTAACACCCTGCCATTACCTCAGCAACACCCCCAGAGCTGGGAGCAAGGCCAGGGCAGACACCCTCATCAGACTCAGCACCACCCCAGAGCTGGGAGCAAGGCCAGGGCAGACACCCTCATCAGACTCAGCACCACCCCAGAGCTGGGAGCAAGGCCAGGGCAGACACTCAGACTCAGCACCACCCCAGAGCTGGGAGCAAGGCCAGGGCAGACACCCTCATCAGACTCAGCACCACCCCAGAGCTGGGAGCAAGGCCAGGGCAGACACTCAGACTCAGCACCACCCCAGAGCTGGGAGCAAGGCCAGGGCAGACACTCAGACTCAGCACCACCCCAGAGCTGGGAGCAAGGCCAGGGCAGACACTCAGACTCAGCACCACCCCAGAGCTGGGAGCAAGGCCAGGGCAGACACCCTCATCAGACTCAGCACCACCCCAGAGCTGGGAGCAAGGCCAGGGCAGACACTCAGACTCAGCACCACGCCAGAGCTGGGAGCAAGACCAGGGCAGACACTCAGACTCAGCACCACCCCAGAGCTGGGAGCAAGACCAGGGCAGACACTCAGACTCAGCACCACCCCAGAGCTGGGAGCAAGGCCAGGGCAGACACCCTCATCAGACACAATCATCATATTGCCAATGTCTCCCTCCCATTCACTATTCTGTTTTTGTGCTCCAGATATTCAGCTAACTAAACAGATTGACCTGTTGCAACAAATAAATAATTGGCTCATCATTGTTTTGTTGCTGCGATGACAGTTGTCATTAATCAAAAATAGCTCAAACAACACAATTATGTGTACTGTACCTGTTATATACTGAACAAAAATATAAACGCAACATGCAACAATTTCAATGATTTTACTGAGTTACAGTTCATATAAGGAAATCAGTCAATTTAAATATATGCATTAGGCCCTAATCTATGGATTTCACATAACTGGGCATAGGCTCACCCACTTGGGAGCCAGGCCCACACATCGGGGAGCCAACCCAGCCAATCAGAATGATTTTTTCCGCACAATTTAGAGTGGCCTTTTTTTTGTCCCCAGCACAAGGTGCACCTGTATAATGATCCTGCTGTTTATTCAGCTTATTAATATGCCACACCTGTCAGGTGGATGGATTATTTTGGCAAAGGAGAAATGTTCACTAACAGGGATGTAAACAAATTTGAGCACAACATGTGAGAGCCGTAAGCTTTTTAGTGTATATGGAAAAATTCTGGAATCTTTTATTTCAGCTCATGAAACATGGGACCAACACTTTACATGTTGTGTTCATATTTTTGTTCAGTGTCGTCTAGCTGCTGTTATGGCTACACTGAATCTGATTCATGTGTAAATCATCACTTTTTAAGAGAAAATATCTAGTTGCAGTTCCAGCTCCAGCTACAGCAGAGGTTTCTGCTTCTTCCATACACGTACCATACATAAGGGTGCGTTTTGATTGGACAATGTACCATACACCAGCAACAGTCACTAGGCAACAGCAGGACATCGTCATGACTCTAGTGTGTGCAGCACACAGTCGGCCCAGTGGTACCTACCATTTACATTTAGGTTATTGAGCAGATGCTATTATCCTGAGAGACTTATAGTCAGTGCATTCAACTTAGTTTTGTAGGAAAAAAAACTATGTTCAGTGGTAACGTTATACCTACCATTTTATATAAGTCTTTACAGTGGTCAGTGGTACCTACCATTTTGTATAAGTCTGAGACGCTGATCTGGTCTGCATCCACCATTTCAAACTCCTTCCTGGGTACGAGGTCCAGGCCCAGGTGTCTGTTGAGGAGAGGAGAGGAGAGGGAGGGAGCATGAGAGACGTAGGGAGAGATAGAGGGAGGGAAGGGAGGGAGAGAGCAAGAGAGATGGGGGGAAGAGAGAGGAGAGGAGAGGGAGGGAAGGAGCAAGAGAGACGCAGGGGGAGAGACAAGGAGGGAAGGGAGGGAGAGAGCAAGAGAGACATGGGGTAGAGAGAGGAGAGGGAGGGAGCAAGAGAGACGCGGGGGGGAGAGAAGGAGGGAAGGGAGGGAGAGAGCAAGAGAGACATGGTGGAGAGAGAGGAGAGGAGAGGGAGGGAGCAAGAGAGACACGGGGGAGAGAGAGGGAGGGAAGGGAGGGAGAGAGCAAGAGAGACATGGGGTAGAGAGAGGAGAGGGAGGGAGGGAGCAAGAGAGACACGGGGGGAGAGAGAAGGAGGGAAGGGAGGGAGAGAGCAAGAGAGACATGGGGGAGAGAAAGGAGAGGAGAGGGAGGGAGCAAGAGAGATACGGGGGGAGAGAGAGGGAGGGAAGGGAGAGATCAAGAGAGATGCGGGGGGAGAGAGAGGGAGGGAAGGGAGAGATCAAGAGAGACGCAGGGGGAGAGAGAGGGAGGGAGGGGAGGGAGAGATCAAGAGAGATGCAGGGGGAGAGAGAGGGAGGGAAGGGAGAGATCAATAGAGACTCAGGGGGAGAGAGAGAGAGGGAGGGAAGGGAGAGAGAGATGGATGGATAACCATATTAGAGACACATATTTCCCTCAGATTACACAGACCCACAAAGAATTCCAAAACAAATCACATTTTGATAAACTCCCATATCTACTGGGTGAAATACCACAGTGTGCCATCACAGCAGCAAGATTTGTAACCTGTTGCCACAAGAAAAGGTCAACCAGTGAAAAACAAACACCATCGTAAATACAACCCATATTTATGTTAATTGAGTTTCAATTTTGCAGTTTAACTATTTGCGCATCGTTACAACCCTGTATATAGAGATAATATGACATTTGTAATGTCTTTATTCTTTTGAAACTTCTGTATGTGTAATGTTTACTGTTAAATTTGATTGTTTATTTCACTTTTGTTAATTATCTATTTCACTTGCTTTGGCAATGTTAACATATGTTTCCCATGCCAATAAAGCCCTTTGATTTGAATTGGATGGAGAGAGGAGAGGAGAGGAGAGGAGAGGAGAGGAGAGGAGAGGAGAGGAGAGGAGAGGAGAGGAGAGGAGAGGAGAGGAGAGGAGAGGAGAGGAGAGGAGAGGAGAGGAGAGGAGAGGAGAGGAGAGGAGACAGTTCTAAGTGTCAGTGGGTTTATTCATTCCATACCACACACCTTTCTCAGTGAAGCAGCAGGGAATTATCCTCCTGCAGTCTTATATAACCTGTGTGTGTGTGTGTGTGTGTGTGTGTGTGTGTGTGTGTGTGTGTGTGTGTGTGTGTGTGTGTGTGTGTGTGTGTGTGTGTGTGTGTGTGTGTGTGTGTGTGTGTGTGTGTGTGAGAAGAGAAACCAGACAAACGGAGGCTAGGGGATTTTGACTGAAATCCTTCAACAGCATGATGTTAATGAGATTCAGTATAGGAGGTCTATGGACATTTACCCAGACTGGTAATGAGGGCCAGGCTGGCTGTTGACAATATCGTGTTGCAGAGGTGTGTGTGTGTGTGTGTGTGTGTGTGTGTGTGTGTGTGTCGGTGTGTGTGTGTGTGTGTGTGTGTGTGTGTGTGTGTGTGTGTGTGTGTGTGTGTGTGTGTGTGTGTGTGTGTGTGTGTGTGTGTGTGTGTGTGTGCCTGTGCACATGTCTGACTGTCTGACTGCCTTACCGTGTGCATGCTCCTGAGTCTATGTGTTGGACGTGCATGCAAATGTGGGTTTGTGCGTACATGCTTGTGTGTATGTGTTAGGTGCTATCAGTAGGATGCTGTCAGAGGAGATGGGGACAGAACAGAAAGTGATCTAGTCTACTCTACACAGAGCAGAGACATGTGACTGACTGACTGACTGACTGGCTGGCTGGATGACTGACTACCTTGATGACTGACTGGCTGGATGACTGGATGACTGGCTGGCTGGCTGACTACCTGGATGACTGACTGGCTGGATGACTGGCTGGCTGACTACCTGGATGACTGACTGGCTGGATGACTGACTGATGACTGGCTGGATGACTGGATGACTGACTGGCTGGCTGGATGACTGGATGACTGACTGATGACTGGCTGGATGACTGGATGACTGACTAACTGGATGACTGACTGGCTGGCTGGATGACTGGCTGACTGGATGACTGACTGACTTGCTGACTGGCTGGATGACTGGCTGGCTGAATGACTGACTGGATGACTGGCTGGCTGACTCACCGGCTGACTGCCTTACTGGATGACTAGATGACTAACTGGCTGATGTGATGACTGACTGACTTGCTGACTGGCTGGCTGACTGGATGACTAGATGACTAACTGGATGACTGGCTGACTGGCTGGCTGACTGGACGACTAGATGACTAACTGGCTGACTGGCTGAATTACTAACTGAATGACTGGATGGCAAGGTGGATGACTGGCTGACTGTATGACTGGCTGACTGGATGACTGGCTGACTGGCTAACTGACTGTATGACTGGCTGGTTGACTCACTGGATGACTGGATGACTGGCTGACTTGATGACTAGCTGCCTGGATGACTGACTGACTGGATGACTGACTGACTGGATGACTGACTGACTGCCTGGATGACTGGATGACTGACTGACTGGCTGACTGACTGGATGCCTTGATGGTTAACTGACTGGCTGACTGACTGGATGACTTGATGACTAACTGACTGCCTGGATGACTAACTGACTGGCTGACTGACTGGATGAATTGATGAATGGCTGACTGGATGACTGGCTGACTTGATGACTGGCTGACTGGACGACTGGCTGCCTTGATGACATGCTGACTGGATGACTGACTGCCTGGATGACTGGCTGCCTGGATGACTGACTGCCTGGATGACTGACTAGATGACTGACTAGATGACTGACTGGATGACTGGGTGACTGGAGGACTGGCTGACTGACTGTATGACTGGCTGGCTGACTCACCGGATGACTGGATGACTGGCTGACTGGATGACTGGATGACTGACTGCCTGGATGACTGGATGACTGACTGACTGACTGACTGTCTGGAAGACTGGATGACTGACTGACTGGATGACTGGCTGACATGATGACTGGCTGACTGGATGACTGACTGGATGACTGACTGGATGACTGACTCACTGGGTGACTGGATGACTAGCTGGCTTACTCACTTAATGACTGGATGACTGACTGGCTGACTGACTGGATGACTGGCTGACTGACTGGCTGGAAAACTGGATGACTGACTGACTGACTGGCTGACTGACTGACTGGCTGACTGACTCACTGGCTGGCTGACTCACTGGCTGGCTGACTCACTGGCTGGCTGACTACCTGGATGATTGACTGACTGGCTGACAGGATGATTGACTGACTGGCTGGCAGACTGACTGGCTGGCTGGCCGACTGACTGGCTGACTCACTGGCTGGATGGCTGACTGACTGGATGACTGGCTGACTAACTGACTGACTGGCTGACTGACTGGCTGGCTGACTGGCTGCCTGACTGGCTGGATGGCTGACTGACTGGATGACTGGCTGGATGGCTGACTGGATGACTCACTGGTTGGCTGACTACCTGGATGACTGACTGACTGGCTTACTAACTGACTGACTGGCTGACTGGCTGGCTGGATGACTGACTGGCTGACTAGCTGACTGGCTGACTGACTGACTGACTGGATGACTGACTGGCTGACTGACTGGATGATTGGATGACTGACTGGATGACTGGCTGGCTGATTCACTGGCTGATTGGCTGACTGACGGGCTGGCTGGATGACAGGCTGGCTGGATGACTGACTGGATGACTGGCTGAATGACTGGCTGGCTGGCTGGATGATTGGCTGACTGGATGACTGGCTGACTACCTGGATGACTGACTGACTGACTGACTGTCTGGATGACTGGCTGACTACCTGGATTACTGACTGACTGGCTTACTACCTGGATGACTGACTGACTGACTACCTGGATGACTGACTGACTGGCTTGCTGGCTGACTACCTGGATGACTGACTGACTGGCTGACTAGATGGCTGACTACCTGCATTACTGACATTTACATTACATTTAAGTCATTTAGCAGACGCTCTTATCCAGAGCGACTTACAAATTGGAAAGTTCATACATATTCATCCTGGTCCCCCCGTGGGAATTGAACCCACAACCCTGGCGTTGCAAGCGCCATGCTCTACCAACTGAGCCACACGGGACCACTGACTGACTGGCTTACTACCTGGATTACTGACTGGCTGGCTTACTACCTGGATGACTGACTGACTGGCTTGCTGGCTGATTACCTGGATGACTGACTGACTGGCTGGCTGACTACCTGGATGACTGACTGGCTGGCTGATTAACTGGCTGGCTGACTGGCTGCCTGACTGGATGGCTGGCTGGATGGCTGACTGGATGACTCACTGGTTGGCTGACTACCTGGATGTCTGACTGACTGGCTTACTAACTGACTGACTGGCTGATTGGATGACTGGCTGGCTGACTGGCTGGCTGGATGACTGACTGGCTGACTGGCTGACTAACTGACTGACTGGATGACTGACTGACTGGATGACTGACTGGCTGACTGACTGGATGATTGGATGACTGACTGGATGACTGGCTGGCTGACTCACTGGCTGATTGACTGACTGACAGGCTGGTTGGATGACAGGCTGGCTGGATGACTGGATGACTGGCTGGCTGGCTGGATGACTGGCTGACTGGATGACAGGCTGACTACCTGGATGACTGACTGACTGGCTGGATGCCTGGCTGACTGACTGGCTGACTACCTGGATTACTGACTGACTGGCTTACTACCTGGATGACTCACTGACTGGCTGACTACCTGTATGACTGACTGACTGGCTTGCTAGCTGACTACCTGGATGACTGACTGACTACCTGGATGACTGACTGACTGGCTGGATGACTGGCTGACTGGATGGCTGACTACCTGCATTATTGACTGACTGGCTTACTACCTGGATTACTGACTGGCTGGCTTACTACCTGGATGACTGACTGACTGGCTGACTACCTGGATGACTGGCTTGCTGGCTGACTACCTGGATGACTGACTGACTGGCTGGCTGACTACCTGGATGACTGACTGGCTGGCTGACAGCTGAACATAATATGGTGCCGTCTCAGACTCCACTAATGCCATGGTCGTTTATACTCAGACACCCAGACACTACTAATATACCATGGTCGTTTATACTCAGACACCCAGACTCCACTAATGCCATGGTCGTTTATACTCAGACACCCAGACACTACTAATATACCATGGTCGTTTATACTAAGACACCCAGACACTACTAATATACCATGGTCGTTTATACTCAGACACCCAGACACTACTAATATACCATGGTCGTTTATACTAAGACACCCAGACACTACTAATATACCATGGTCGTTTATACTCAGACACCCAGACACTACTAATATAACATGGTAGTTTATACTCAGACACCCAGACACTACTAATATAACATGGTCGTTTATACTCAGACACCCAGACACTACTAATATAACAAGGTGAGCTGTTGACTCAGGTCTAAGTGTTGAAGGCCAGAAAAGACAAGGTTAGGAGTGGTTTGATGGCTCAGTTGGTTGAAGCTGCTAGTCTCTGGTCTGATGGCTCAGTTGATTGAAGGTGCTAGTCTCTGGTTTGATGGCTCAGTTGGTTGAAGGTGCTAGTCTCTGGTCTGATGGCTCAGTTGGTTGAAGGTGCTAGTCTCTGGTCTGATCGCTCAGTTGGTTGAAGCTGCTAGTCTCTAGTCTGATGGCTCAGTTGGTTGAAGCTGCTAGTCTCTGGTCTGATGGCTCAGTTGGTTGAAGCTGCTAGTCTCTGGTTTGATGGCTCAGTTGGTTGAAGCTGCTAGTCTCTGGTTTGATGGCTCAGTTGGTTGAAGCTGCTAGTCTCTGGTTTGATGGCTCAGTTGGTTGAAGGTGCTAGTCTCTGGTTTGATGGCTCAGTTGGTTGAAGCTGCTTGTCTCTGGTTTGATGGCTCAGTTGGTTGAAGGTGCTAGTCTCTGGTTTGATGGCTCAGTTGGTTGAAGCTGCTAGTCTCTGGTTTGATGGCTCAGTTGGTTGAAGGTGCTAGTCTCTGGTTTGATGGCTCAGTTGGTTGAAGCTGCTAGTCTCTGGTTTGATGGCTCAGTTGGTTGAAGGTGCTAGTCTCTGGTTTGATGGCTCAGTTGGTTGAAGCTGCTAGTCTCTGGTGTGATGGCTCAGTTGGTTGAAGCTGCTAGTCTCTTGTCTGATGGCTCAGTTGGTTGAAGGTGCTAGTCTCTGGTCTGATGGCTCAGTTGGTTGAAACTGCTAGTCTCTGGTTTGATGGCTCAGTTGGTTGAAGATGCTAGTCTCTGGTGTGATGGCTCAGTTGGTTGAAGCTGCTAGTCTCTTGTCTGATGGCTCAGTTGGTTGAAGGTGCTAGTCTCTGGTCTGATGGCTCAGTTGGTTGAAGGTGCTAGTCTCTGGTCTGATGGCTCAGTTAGTTGAAGCTGCTAGTCTCTGGTCTGATGGCTCAGTTGGTTGAAGCTGCTAGTCTCTGGTCTGATGGCTCAGTTGGTTGAAGCTGCTAGTCTCTAGTCTGATGGCTCAGTTGGTTGAAGCTGCTAGTCTCTAGTCTGATGGCTCAGTTGGTTGAAGCTTCTAGTCTCTGGTCCCAGGTACCATTCAGGTACTACTCACTGCCGTACCATAGAGCAAAGTATTTATCTCCTACGATTGATGTAACTGGTCTGCTGGTGCTGCTCACAGCCTTGTGTTTGTGTATTTGTTTGGATGGAAAATAAAGTATCTATTTTATTCTAAGGTGAGGCTGAATGGTAAGGTAACTTACTCGTTGCCCCAGTCCAGGCGGATGGTGATGTGTCTCTTGACGTCTTTGACCTGGTCCTGTGTCAGGTGACCAGACAACATCTGTCTCCGAAGGTCAAACAGCTCGTTCATCACGTGACGCAGCTTGTAGAACAAGTCCACCTTGTGTTTCTGTAGGAGGGAGGGGAGATAGAGAGAGAAGAGAGAGAGAGGAGAGAGAGAGAGGGAGGGAGAGAGAGGGAGGGAGAGAGAGGAGAGCAAGAGAGGAGAGAGGAGAGAGAGGAGAGCGAGAAGAGAGAGAGAGGAGAGAGAGGGAGGAGAGAGAGCGAGAGAGGAGAGAGAGGGAGGATAGAGAGAGGAAGGGAGAGAGAGGAGAGAGAGGAGAGCAAGAGAGGAGAGAGAGAGATGAGAGAGAGAGGAGAGAGAGAGGAGAGAGAGGAGAGCGAGAAGAGAGAGAGAGGAGAGAGAGAGAGAGAGAGAGAGAGAGAGAGGAGAGAGAGGAGAGGGAGGAGGGAGAGAGAGGAGAGAGAGAGAGAGGAGAGGGAGGAGGGATAGAGAGGAGAGCGAGAAGAGAGAGAGAGAGAGAGGAGAAAGAGGGAGGAGGGAGAGAGAGGAAAGATATCCTATTTAATATCCCGCATATTATGCCAATGGTGTCTACATCATAGGTTCATAGTTTATAAGCAAAGTAAGATCACTGAGCTCCACAATACACTACAGAAGATCTAGCCAGTAACATCACATTCTGACATAGACTGTGAAGGTCTTTACAAAACCAATGCAGGGATGTTTCACTTAACGGCAGACACTTCTATTTCGACTCATCCTTCACTCGCTATCTGATCTGCCAAGAATAAAATGTCCATCTTCACAGACCAATTTCATGTTCACTGAAAACGTCTGAGCAAGTCAGCACACCGTTTAAATTGGGCCAAATCAACGTCCCGTCCCTGTCGGACATGACTTCACAATCAGATCATAACACAGCCTTGATCCAAACTGAAGCCCTCCTGAGGCAACCTAGTCCCTGGAAAGGGTTTTGACAAAAGCATTGGAATGAAACAAATTCTACACAATTGTCTATTTCTCCACTCAGCCCATTCAAAACAGCCCTCCACTCAGGGACCACAATAATATTTTTTTTTACTTTACAAATGTAGAAAGCATCCATTATACTGAGATAATGTAGTGTCTGGCTTAAAGAGGTATAGGTTACAGCTGATTCCTTACATACAGATGCTGTATCTTCATACATTTGTTGTTGCAGGAAATGCTAACTTTCATTTCATCAGACTGGCCTCTGCATGGGGTCTCCAAGTCACTAAGTCTGCCCCCTAGCAGCAATCTACCTAAGTCTGCCCTCTAGCAGCAATCTACCTAAGTCTGCCCCCTAGCAGCAATCTACCTAAGTCTGCCCCCTAGCAGCAATCTACCTAAGTCTGCCCTCTAGCAGCAATCTACCTAAGTCTGCCCCCTAGCAGCAATCTACCTAAGTCTGCCCTCTAGCAGCAATCTACCTAAGTCTGCCCCCTAGCAGCAATCTACCTAAGTCTGCCCCCTAGCAGCAATCTACCTAAGTCTGCCCCCTAGCAGCAATCTACCTAAGTCTGCCCTCTAGCAGCAATCTACCTAAGTCTGCCCTCTAGCAGCAATCTACCTAAGTCTGCCCCCTAGCAGCAATCTACCTAAGTCTGCCCCCTAGCAGCAATCTACCTAAGTCTGCCCTCTAGCAGCAATCTACCTAAGTCTGCCCCCTAGCAGCAATCTACCTAAGTCTGCCCTCTAGCAGCAATCTACCTAAGTCTGCCCCCTAGCAGCAATCTACCTAAGTCTGCCCTCTAGCAGCAATCTACCTAAGTCTGCCCCCTAGCAGCAATCTACCTAAGTCTGCCCTCTAGCAGCAATCTACCTAAGTCTGCCCCCTAGCAGCAATCTACCTAAGTCTGCCCTCTAGCAGCAATCTACCTAAGTCTGCCCTCTAGCAGCAATCTACCTAAGTCTGCCCTCTAGCAGCAATCTACCTAAGTCTGCCCCCTAGCAGCAATCTACCTAAGTCTGCCCTCTAGCAGCAATCTACCTAAGTCTGCCCTCTAGCAGCAATCTACCTAAGTCTGCCCTCTAGCAGCAATCTACCTAAGTCTGCCCTCTAGCAGCAATCTACCTAAGTCTGCCCTCTAGCAGCAATCTACCTAAGTCTGCCCTCTAGCAGCAATCTACCTAAGTCTGCCCCCTAGCAGCAATCTACCTAAGTCTGCCCCCTAGCAGCAATCTACCTAAGTCTGCCCCCTAGCAGCAATCTACCTAAGTCTGCCCCCTAGCAGCAATCTACCTAAGTCTGCCCCCTAGCAGCAATCTACCTAAGTCTGCCCCCTAGCAGCAATCTACCTAAGTCTGCCCCCTAGCAGCAATCTACCTAAGTCTGCCCTCTAGCAGCAATCTACCTAAGTCTGCCCCCTAGCAGCAATCTACCTAAGTCTGCCCCCTAGCAGCAATCTACCTAAGTCTGCCCTCTAGCAGCAATCTACCTAAGTCTGCCCTCTAGCAGCAATCTACCTAAGTCTGCCCTTTAGCAGCAATCTACCTAAGTCTGCCCTCTAGCAGCAATCTACCTAAATCTGCCCCCTAGCAGCAATCTACCTAAGTCTGCCCTCTAGCAGCAATCTACCTAAGTCTGCCCTCTAGCAGCAATCTACCTAAGTCTGCCCCCTAGCAGCAATCTACCTAAGTCTGCCCTCTAGCAGCAATCTACCTAAGTCTGCCCCCTAGCAGCAATCTACCTAAGTCTGCCCTCTAGCAGCAATCTACCTAAGTCTGCCCCCTAGCAGCAATCTACCTAAGTCTGCCCTCTAGCAGCAATCTACCTAAGTCTGCCCCTAGCAGCAATCTACCTAAGTCTGCCCTCTAGCAGCAATCTACCTAAGTCTGCCCCCTAGCAGCAATCTACCTAAGTCTGCCCTCTAGCAGCAATCTACCTAAGTCTGCCCCCTAGCAGCAATCTACCTAAGTCTGCCCTCTAGCAGCAATCTACCTAAGTCTGCCCTCTAGCAGCAATCTACCTAAGTCTGCCCTCTAGCAGCAATCTACCTAAGTCTGCCCCCTAGCAGCAATCTACCTAAGTCTGCCCTCTAGCAGCAATCTACCTAAGTCTGCCCTCTAGCAGCAATCTACCTAAGTCTGCCCTCTAGCAGCAATCTACCTAAGTCTGCCCTCTAGCAGCAATCTACCTAAGTCTGCCCTCTAGCAGCAATCTACCTAAGTCTGCCCTCTAGCAGCAATCTACCTAAGTCTGCCCCCTAGCAGCAATCTACCTAAGTCTGCCCCCTAGCAGCAATCTACCTAAGTCTGCCCCCTAGCAGCAATCTACCTAAGTCTGCCCCCTAGCAGCAATCTACCTAAGTCTGCCCCCTAGCAGCAATCTACCTAAGTCTGCCCCCTAGCAGCAATCTACCTAAGTCTGCCCCCTAGCAGCAATCTACCTAAGTCTGCCCTCTAGCAGCAATCTACCTAAGTCTGCCCCCTAGCAGCAATCTACCTAAGTCTGCCCCCTAGCAGCAATCTACCTAAGTCTGCCCTCTAGCAGCAATCTACCTAAGTCTGCCCTCTAGCAGCAATCTACCTAAGTCTGCCCTTTAGCAGCAATCTACCTAAGTCTGCCCTCTAGCAGCAATCTACCTAAATCTGCCCCCTAGCAGCAATCTACCTAAGTCTGCCCTCTAGCAGCAATCTACCTAAGTCTGCCCTCTAGCAGCAATCTACCTAAGTCTGCCCCCTAGCAGCAATCTACCTAAGTCTGCCCTCTAGCAGCAATCTACCTAAGTCTGCCCCCTAGCAGCAATCTACCTAAGTCTGCCCCCTAGCAGCAATCTACCTAAGTCTGCCCCCTAGCAGCAATCTACCTAAGTCTGCCCTCTAGCAGCAATCTACCTAAGTCTGCCCTCTAGCAGCAATCTACCTAAGTCTGCCCCCTAGCAGCAATCTACCTAAGTCTGCCCCCTAGCAGCAATCTACCTAAGTCTGCCCCCTAGCAGCAATCTACCTAAGTCTGCCCCCTAGCAGCAATCTACCTAAGTCTGCCCTCTAGCAGCAATCTACCTAAGTCTGCCCCCTAGCAGCAATCTACCTAAGTCTGCCCCCTAGCAGCAATCTACCTAAGTCTGCCCCCTAGCAGCAATCTACCTAAGTCTGCCCTCTAGCAGCAATCTACCTAAGTCTGCCCCCTAGCAGCAATCTACCTAAGTCTGCCCCCTAGCAGCAATCTACCTAAGTCTGCCCTCTGGGCAGCAATCTACCTAAGTCTGCCCTCTAGCAGCAATCTACCTAAGTCTGCCCTCTAGCAGCAATCTACCTAAGTCTGCCCTCTAGCAGCAATCTACCTAAGTCTGCCCCCTAGCAGCAATCTACCTAAGTCTGCCCTCTAGCAGCAATCTACCTAAGTCTGCCCCCTAGCAGCAATCTACCTAAGTCTGCCCCCTAGCAGCAATCTACCTAAGTCTGCCCCCTAGCAGCAATCTACCTCACCAAGCAAAGTGACAAGAATAAGAGCACCACATTGAAACTGCCCAGCAACACCCGTTGGGGTGGTGTTGTCATGATGTCTGACAGTCTCCTGGAGGGGAAGGAGTCTCTTCAAGAAATGGCCATATCACAGTCTGCGATATGGACAGCTCCATCAAGAGGATCTTTCTGGATGATGTATTTTGGGAGAGAGTGGTAAGCAGCCTGAAACTCCTGAAACCTATAGCAGTAGCCATTGCACGGATTGAGGGAGACACTGCCAGCCTGTCGGATGTTCAGACTCTGCTTGCAGAAGAAAAGAAAGAGAAGAAATCCGTACGGCCCACTTCACTGTTGCTCCAAGCAGAGGAAACTGCAGTTCTGAAATACATCAAAAAGCGTGAAGACTTCTGCCTGAAGCCCAAACACGCCGCAGCGCACATGTTGGACCCCAAGTATGCTGGCAAGAGCATCGTGTCTGGTGCAGAGGTCAACAAGGCCTATGGTGGAGAGACTGAGACTGGAAGCCTGAGAGGAAGACAACCAAAGCTTTATTTTCTAGACTATCATTTTACAGATGTATATTGAAAACGTTTTTGGGAGATGCGATGGATCATTGGGGATCATTCAATATTCCCTTTCTTTTGTTTTTCAGTGAAATCATCCCATGTGAAGAGTCAACTCATTTAATTAAAGTTACATTCGTAACTAAATTGTTTTTTTTATTTCTATTGGAAGAAGTTAATCGTTTGCAATTATGTCTACTTATGATAAGGTAAAAGGTTTCTGTCTCCATATGACATGGTAAATATATCCAATGCAAAAAACATCTACATTTAAATGGTATTAATATTAATTTGCATATATTTCCATTAATTCCCATATATTCCCTTAAATTCCCACAAAAAGTTTCCACCCTTGAATATTCCCCAAAATGTGCAACCCTAAATGTTAAAATTTTGTATAAAGTGTTCCCTAAATGATCACAGTGTGATGTTAATATATTATATTCAGTAGACTGCATTGCTAATGTAACTAAATGTATCTGGCTGAGCCAGCTATAGAAAGGTCAGACAAGTCATATTTCCATCAATGTAACCTCATTATAAACTCAGTGAGATCGAGAGAAAGAGACAAGGCAAGAACGGCGTTCTATGCCATCAAAAGGAACATAAAATTCAACATACCAATTAGGATCTGGCTAAAAATACTTGAATCAGTTATAGAACCCATTGCCCTTTATGGTTGTGAGGTCTCACCAACCAACCAAGAATTCACAAAATGGGACAAACACCAAATTGAGACTCAGCATGCAGAATTCTGCAAAAATATCCTCCGTGTACAACATAAACACCAAATAATGCATGCAGAGCAGAATTAGGCCGATACCCGCTAATTATCAAAATACAGAAAAGAGTGTTTCATTCTACAACCACCTAAAAGGAAGCGATTCCCAAACCTTCCATAACAAAGCCATCACCTACAGAGAGATGAACCTTGAGAAGAGTCCCCTAAGCAAGCTGGTCCTGGGGCTCTGTTCACAAACACAAACAGACCCCACAGAGCCCCAGGACAGCAACACAATTTGACCCAACCAAATCATTGGAAAGAATTAACAAAAAAATGGAGCAAACTAGAATGCTTTTTGGCCCTAAACAGAGAGTACACAGTGGCAGAATACCTGACCACTGTGACTAACCCAAACTTAAGAAAAGATTTGGCTATGTACAGACTCAGTAAACATAGCCTTGCTATTGAGAAAGGTCACCGTAGGCAGACCTGGCTCTCAAGAGAAGACAGGCTATGTACACACTGCCCACAAAATGTGGTGGAAACTGAGCTGCACTTCCCAACCTCCTGCCCAATGTATGACCATATTAGAGACACATATTTCCCTCAGATTACACAGATCCACAAAGAATTTGAAAACAAACCCGATTTTGATAAACTCCCATATCTATTGGGTGAAATACAGAGAGAAAGAGAGGAGGAAGCAGAGGTAGAGGCAGAGAGAGAGAGAGAGAGAGAGAGAGAGAGAGAGAAAGAGAGGGAGAGAGAGAGAGAGTGAGAGAGAGAGAGAGAGAGAGAGAGAAAGAGAGGAGGCCGATGTAGAGGCAGAGATAGAGAGAGAGAGAGAGAGAGAGAGAGAGAGGGAGAGAGAGAGTGTGAGAGAGGCAGAGGCAGAGAGAGAGAGAGAGATGTCTCATTATAAACTATGCTGTTACGGTACTGCTGAATATTCATTCTACCTGAGCTAGTGTCCCATTAAGCATTGGTAAGACCTCAAATCCAGAGGAGGCAACACATCCCAAGGACCCCAGCTTCTGCAGCCATCGTGAGGAGGAGGATGCTTGTACCCATCCGCCCGACCCACAGAATCAACAACTCCAATGCCAGAAGTAAGTGTGAGTGATGTTGTTGCATACGTGTGTGTCTGACGTTTGCCGTGCGGTAGCAGAGAGAACAGTCTATGACTTGGGTGACTTGTCTTTAACAATTTTTAGGGCCTTCCTCTGACACCGCCTAGTATAGAGGTCCTGGATGTCAGGAAACTTGGCCCCAGTGATGTGCTGGGCTGTACGCACTACCCTCTGTAGCGCCTTACGGTCAGATGCCGAGCAGTTGCCATACCAGGCGGTGATGCAACCGGTCAGGATGCCGAGCAGTTGCCATACCAGGCGGTGATGCAACCGGTCAGGATGCCGAGCACTTGCCATACCAGGCGGTGATGCAACCGGTCAGGATGCCGAGCACTTGCCATACCAGGCGGTGATGCAACCGGTCAGGATGCCGAGCACTTGCCATACCAGGCGGTGATGCAACCGGTCAGGATGCCGAGCACTTGCCATACCAGGCGGTGATGCAACCGGTCAGGATGCCGAGCAGTTGCCATACCAGGCGGTGATGCAACCGGTCAGGATGCCGAGCAGTTGCCATACCAGGCGGTGATGCAACCAGTCAGGATGCTTTCAATGGTGCAGCTGAAGAACAATTTGAGGATCTGGAGACCCATGCTAAATCTTTTCAGTCTCCTGAGGGGTAAAATGTGTTATTGTGCTCTCTTCACAACTGTCTTGGTGTGTTTGGACCATGATATTTTCTTGGTGATGTGGACACCAAAGAACTTGAAACACTCAACCCGCTCCACTTCAGCCCCGTCGATGTTAATGGGGGCCTGTTTGGCCCTCCTTTTCCTGTAGTCCACGATCACCTCCTTTGTCTTGCTCACATTGAAGGAGAGGTTGTTGTCCTGGCACCACACTGACAGGTCTCTAACCTCCTCCCTATAGGCTGTCTCATCGTTGTTAGTGATCAGCACACACCCCTGAGGGGCCCCAGGGTCGAGGATAAGCAGAGTCCTTAGCTTAATGATGAGTTTTGTGGGCACTATGTTGTTGAACGCTGGGCTGTAGTCAATGAACAACATTCTCACATAGGTGTTCCTTTTGTCCAGGTGGAAAAGGCATAGTGGAGTGAGATTGAGATTTAAAGGTCTTGCTCACATCGGCTACGGAGAGAGTGATCACACAGTCGTCCGGAACAGCTGGGGCTCTCATGCATGCTTCAGTGAGCATAAAAGGCATTTAACTCGTCTGGTAGGCTCACATGGGGGTCAATTCCCAGTGGGGGTCAATACCCAGAACCAGATACACATTTGGGGGTCAAAATACCCAGGTCAAAAGTGATAGATGAAGTAGGGCTTAATTACCACGTTGCAGAGAGAGAGAGAGAGAGAGAGAGAGAGAGAGAGAGAGAGAGAGAGAGAGAGAGAGAGAGAGAGAGAGAGAGAGAGAGAGAGAGAGAGAGAGAGAGAGAGAGAGAGAGAGAGAGAGAGAGAGAGAGAGAGAGAGAGAGAGAGAGAGAGAGAGAGAGAGAGAGAGAGAGAGAGAGAGACTCCTGCCAATGGTGTGAAGTTCTCTTCATCTGTCTATCTATCTCTGCCTAGTGTGTCTCACAATATAGAACCATTTCATCCTCAGGTAGATCAGTGTATGGCCTACATAACAACTCAGGTAGATCAGTATATAGCCTACACAACAACTCAGGTAGATCAGTATATAGCCTACACAACAACTCAGGTAGATCAGTATATAGCCTACACAACAACTCAGGTAGATCAGTGTATGGCCTACATAACAACTCAGGTAGATCAGTATATAGCCTACACAACAACTCAGGTAGATCAGTGTATAGCCTACATAACAACTCAGGTAGATCAGTCTATAGCCTACACAACAACTCAGGTAGATCAGTGTATAGCCTACACAACAACTGAGGTAGATCAGTCTATAGCCTACACAACAACTCAGGTAGATCAGTATATAGCCTACACAACAACTCAGGTAGATCAGTGTATAGCCTACACAACAACTCAGGTAGATCAGTCTATAGCCTACACAACAACTCAGGTAGATCAGTATATAGCCTACATAACAACTCAGGTAGATCAGTCTATAGCCTACATAACAACTCAGGTAGATCAGTATATAGCCTACACAACAACTCAGGTAGATCAGTCTATAGCCTACACAACAACTCAGGTAGATCAGTGTATAGCCTACACAACAACTCAGGTAGATCAGTCTATAGCCTACACAACAACTCAGGTAGATCAGTGTATAGCCTACACAACAACTCAGGTAGATCAGTCTATAGCCTACACAACAACTCAGGTAGATCAGTGCGTAGCCTACACAACAACTCAGGTAGATCAGTGTATAGCCTACACAACAACTCAGGTAGATCAGTGTATAGCCTACACAGCAACTCAGGTAGATCAGTCTATAGCCTACATATCAACTCAGGCAGCTCATTGTACACATATCATCACGCCATCTTTCCATCCACAAATAATAGGACTGCTTCATAGTGTAGCAGCAGATCCTCTAGTCAAAGCGGATTAGCCAAGTTTGATTAGCCAAGTAAATGGGCAGAACAGCAGCCATCTTGGGACCAAAGACAACGCACTGTATTTTATTACAGCTATTTAGCATCTTTGATTCTGATGCACAATGAGGGTTAAAATATAGCCAGCTAGCTAGCTCCTACTCTCCACTCATCTATTTGTTGATTCTCTCCCTGTTGATGCTCACACCTTCACACCCACTCTATCCATCTATGGCCTGCTGCCGTCCATCTGTCCATCTCCATCCATCTCTCCCTCTATCCATCCCTCCCTCCATCCATCCATCTCTCCTTCCTTGTGTGTGTGTGTGTGTGTGTGTGTGTGTGTGTGTGTCATCAGTGTAATAATCAGTCAGGTATCTTAGTCTAGCCCACTGGAGTGGAGGCAGGCAGGGATGGACGCTCTATCCATCCCTTCATCCATGTCTCCCAGCGTCCATCCCTGCCTGCCTCCACTCCAGTGGGCTAGACTAAGATACCTGACTGATTATTACACTGATGACACACACACACACACACACACACACACACACACACACACACACACACACACACACACACACACACACACACACACACACACACACACACACACACGCACACACACACACTCACTGCCAGAAGACCAATGGACGGACAAGACAAACGGAGGAGGAGATGAGAACATCCTCTTTCATCTCAATGACCCTGACAGCTAGAATAATGAGATAAGCCATGAAGGGTTTAAAACCTGTTTAGGATGGGTGTTCCGCTAGCGGAACTCCTCCCACATTCCACTGAAAAGGCAGAGCGGGAAATTCAAAAAAAATTTTTTTTGAAATATTTAACTTTCACACATTAACAAGTCCAATACAGCATTTGAAAGATAAACATCTTGTGAATCCAGCCAACATGTCCGATTTTTTAAATGTATTACAGCAAAAACACCACGTATATTTATGTTAGCTCACCACCAAATACAAAAGAGGACAGACATTTTTCACAGCACCGGTAGCATGCAGGTAGCATGCACAAAGCCAACCTAACTAACCTAGAACCAACCTAACTAACCTAGAAACAACTCCCTCAGATGACAGTCCTATAACATGTTACACAATAAATCTATGTTTTGTTCAAAAAATTTGCATATTTGAGCTATAAATCAGTTTTACATTACTGCTACCATCATAGCTACAGTCAGAAATAGCACGAGAGTAGCCAGAGTAAATACAGACACCAACGTCAACTACCTAATTACACATCATAAAACATTTCCGAAAAATATATGGTGGATAGCAAATGAAAGACAAAGATCTTGTGAATATAGCCAATATTTCCGATTTTTAAAATGTTTTACAGCGAAAACACCACGTATATTTATGTTAGCTCACCACCAAATACAAAAGACAGACAGACATTTTTCACAGCACCGGTAGCATGCAGGTAGCATGCACAAAGCCAACCTAACTAACCTAGAACCAACCTAACTAACCTAGAAACAACTCCCTCAGATGACAGTCCTATAACATGTTACACAATAAATCTATGTTTTGTTCAAAAAATGTGCATATTTGAGCTATAAATCAGTTTTACATTACTGCTACCATCATAGCTACCATCATAGCTACAGTCAGAAATAGCACGGGAGCAGCCAGAGTAAATAGACACCAACGTCAACTACCTAATTACACATCATAAAACATTTCAGAAAAATATATGGTGGATAGCAAATGAAAGACAAAGATCTTGTGAATATAGCTAATATTTCCGATTTTCTAAGTGTTTTACAGCGAAAACACAATATATCGTTATATTAGCTTACTACATTAGCTAGCACACAGCAGCATTGATTCTAGTCGAACGGTAGCATAGCACAGTTCGACAGATATATGAAAAAGCATCCCAAATTGGGTCCTTATCTTTGTTGATCTTCCATCAGAATGTTCTCCAAGGGGTCCTTTGTTCAGAAACGTCTTTATTTCGATCCAGAACGAACGATTTCCCTCTTGAATTAGCAAGCACACTGGCAGTGCGACGCTAACCTCTCCATCTTGACAAAATTCTTGCGTCGCATCACGTCTAAAGTCCAGAATAAATTTCAATAATATAATTAAACTATATTGAAAAAACATACTTTAGGATGATATTGTGACATGTATCGAATAAAATCGAAGCCGGAGATCATATTCATCAATAACGACGCGTTTCCAGGAGGCGATACCAGGTCCAAATTCGCGCCTCCCAACAAAAAATAAATGGCGGTCCTCTCAATCAAAGAGGTTGTATTCAACCCCTGAACGAGATAATCACCTCATTTCTTCTCTCACTTCCGCATGACACCCAGGGGAAGGCGTATGGCGTGTTTCTACAGTCATAAGTGACATGCCCTTTTATAGACAAGCTTTTGAAGAGAGACCTCGATTTTGGAAATCTCACTTCCGGATAGGAAATGGGCTGTAAAAATAGTTCTGTTTCACTTAGAGAAATAATTAGAACTGTTTTAGAAACTAGAGAGTGTTTTCTATCCAATATTAATAATAATATGCATATTGTACGAGCAAGAATTGAGTAGGAGGCCGTTTTAAATTTTGAACGATTTTCCCCAAAAGTGTAAACTCCACCCCTAATCCTAAAGAGGTTAAAATACCTGGGGCGACAGGTAGCCCAGTGGTTAGAGTGTTGGGCCAGTAACTGAAAGGTTGCTAGATCAAATCCCTGATCTGACAAGGTAAGAATCTGTCGTTCTGCCCCTGAACAAGGCAGTTAACCCCCTGTTCCTAGGCCGTCATTGTAAATAGTAATTTGTTCTTAACTGACTTTACTGGTTAAAAAATATATATATATAAATAAATACTTAAAGACCCAGTGCAGAATGTGATTTGTCTGATATTTTATATTTACAAACCATGAAGTTGGAATAATACTGTGAAATTGTAAAAATGATGATAATGTTAATGTAAGAGCTGTTGGAAAAGACTGCCTGGCATTTCTGCCTGTTTCTGCCTGTTTTGGTGGGATGGAGTTTAGACCAGGGCTGTTTTGGTGGGATGGAGTTTAGACCAGGACTGTTTTGGTGGGATGGAGTTTAGACCAGGACTGTTTTGGTGGGATGGAGTTTAGACCAGGACTGTTTTGGTGGGATGGAGTTTAGACCAGGACTGTTTTGGTGGGATGGAGTTTAGACCAGGGCTGTTTTGGTGGGATGGAGTTTAGACCAGGACTGTTTTGGTGGGATGGAGTTTAGACCAGGACTGTTTTGGTGGGATGGAGTTTAGACCAGGACTGTTTTGGTGGGATGGAGTTTAGACCAGGGCTGTCTTGGTGGGATGGCGTTTAGACCAGGGCTGTTTTGGTGGGATGGAGTTTAGACCAGGACTGTTTTGGTGGGATGGAGTTTAGACCAGGACTGTTTTGGTGGGATGGAGTTTAGACCAGGACTGTTTTGGTGGGATGGAGTTTATACCAGGGCTGTTTTGGTGGGATGGAGTTTAGACCAGGACTGTTTTGGTGGGATGGAGTTTAGACCAGGGCTGTTTTGGTGCGATGGAGTTTAGACCAGGACTGTTTTGGTGGGATGGAGTTTAGACCAGGGCTGTTTTGGTGGGATGGAGTTTAGACCAGGACTGTTTTGGTGGGATGGAGTTTAGACCAGGGCTGTTTTGGTGGGATGGAGTTTAGACCAGGGCTGTTTTGGTGGGATGGAGTTTAGACCAGGACTGTTTGGTGGGATGGAGTTTAGACCAGGACTGTTTTGGTGGGATGGAGTTTAGACCAGGGCTGTTTTGGTGTTTTGGTGGGATGGAGTTTAGACCAGGGCTGTTTTGGTGGGATGGAGTTTAGACCAGGACTGTTTTGGTGGGATGGAGTTTAGACCAGGGCTGTTTTGGTGGGATGGAGTTTAGACCAGGGCTGTTTTGGTGGGATGGAGTTTAGACCAGGGCTGTTTTGGTGGGATGGAGTTTAGACCAGGGCTGTTTTGGTGGGATGGAGTTTAGACCAGGGCTGTTTTGGTGGGATGGAGTTTAGACCAGGACTGTTTTGGTGGGATGGAGTTTAGACCAGGGCTGTTTTGGTGGGATGGAGTTTAGACCAGGACTGTTTTGGTGGGATGGAGTTTAGACCAGGGCTGTTTTGGTGGGATGGAGTTTAGACCAGGACTGTTTTGGTGGGATGGAGTTTAGACCAGGGCTGTTTTGGTGGGATGGAGTTTAGACCAGGGCTGTTTTGGTGTTTTGGTGGGATGGAGTTTAGACCAGGACTGTTTTGGTGGGATGGAGTTTAGACCAGGACTGTTTTGGTGGGATGGAGTTTAGACCAGGACTGTTTTGGTGGGATGGAGTTTAGACCAGGACTGTTTTGGTGGGATGGAGTTTAGACCAGGACTGTTTTGGTGGGATGGAGTTTAGACCAGAACTGTTTTGGTGGGATGGAGTTTAGACCAGGGCTGTTTTGGTGGGATGGAGTTTAGACCAGGGCTGTTTTGGTGGGATGGAGTTTAGACCAGGACTGTTTTGGTGGGATGGAGTTTAGACCAGGGCTGTTTTGGTGGGATGGAGTTTAGACCAGAACTGTTTTGGTGGGATGGAGTTTAGACCAGGGCTGTTGCGGTGACCGTATTACCGTCACGCCAGCGGTCACGAGTCATGAAGGCAGTCAAATTCCACGTACATAGATGACATTAAGCACATTACAAGGGGTGTAGAGCCTAACTACATACATAGCAGGGCGTGAGTTTCAAGATTTTTTTAGAGTGCATTATGGCCACACAAAGGGGATGATGCTGTGAAATTCAAAACATTATGAAGTGCTTGTCAAATTGTGAGTGAGTGACTGACTGATGTAGTGTGTACAGCCTGCATAAAAAACAAGCAGAGCTCATACCTTTCAAGCAACTTTTTTCAAATCATCATTAGAGTCGTATCATTCAGCCTTACAATGTATTAAACATCAAAACACAGAGCCCGACATCTGTAGAACAACTAAAGTTACATTAATAACTCTACATGAAGCGTATTAAAGGAGGACCTATACATTTGTTAACCGCTCAACACAGAATAGCCGCATGTGAGAACTCCTTCAAATCGGTTGGAGAAAAAATATGTTCACATTTTTTAAGCTTTGTTCAATTGTATTCTTCATACTATAAAATAATATGGTGGAATTATAATAATTATTATAATTATAAGCAAATCTTGTCTGCTAGATGAACTAGCATAGCCCACAGCCATATGGCTTAGCCAGATCAGGACCTGCTAAATGAACTAGTGTAGCCCACAGCCATATGGCCTAGCCGGATCAGGACCTGCTAAATGAACTAGTGTAGCCCACAGCCATATGGCCTGGCCAGATCAGGGCCTGCTAAATGAACTAGTGTAGCCCACAGCCATATGGCCTAGCCAGATCAGGCCCTGCTAAATGAACTAGCGTAGCCCACAGCCATATGGCCTGGCCAGATCAGGGCCTGCTAAATGAACTAGTGTAGCCCACAGCCATATGGCCTAGCCAGATCTGGCCCTGCTAAATGAACTAGTGTAGCCCACAGCCATAAGGCCTAGCCAGATCAGGGCCTGCTAAATGAACTAGTGTAGCCCACAGCCATATGGCCTGGCCAGATCAGGGCCTGCTAAATGAACTAGTGTAGCCCACAGCCATATGGCCTAGCCAGATCAGGGCCTAACATAAGGACAACTCAGAGTATGCTATTCTGTTCTTATGAAATAGACTACATTTTCTTCATAACATGCTTCTTTAAACCTGTCTAAAATAAATAATGGATTTATTGTGAAGGTGTAGACTATATTACATGGATTATTAGACTTTTTAAAAATGTAGATATTCCAAAGGTCTGCATGTGTGGAAGCCATGAGATGCTAAATGTGTTTATGTTAATTAACGGTTATTTTTGTTTATTTTTGACAATTTTAATTGAAAACAATCACAGGTAAATAATTGTAATTGTAAGATGAAAAAGGCTTCACTGGATCTTTAAAAGTTAGGTTCTCAACAACTTAACAAAGTGAAAACTTCAAGCATGTTCTTGATAATGCTGCTGTTTGAATTTTGATATATTATGGATCCCCACTAGTTCCTGGTAAGGAAGCAGCTACTCTTCCTGGGATTCACTATGGATCCCCACTAGTTCCTGGTAAGGAAGCAGCTACTCTTCCTGGGGTTTATTATGGATCCCCACTAGTTCCTGGTAAGGAAGCAGCTACTCTTCCTGGGGTTTATTATGGATCCCCACTAGTTCCTGGTAAGGAAGCAGCTACTCTTCCTGGGGTTTATTATGGATCCCCACTAGTTCCTGGTAAGGAAGCAGCTACTCTTCCTGTGGTTTATTATGGATCCCCACTAGTTCCTGGTAAGGAAGCAGCTACTCTTCCTGGGGTTTATTATGGATCCCCACTAGTTCCTGGTAAGGAAGCAGCTACTCTTCCTGGGGTTTATTATGGATCCCCACTAGTTCCTGGTAAGGAAGCAGCTACTCTTCCTGGGGTTTATTATGGATCCCCACTAGTTCCTGGTAAGGAAGCAGCTACTCTTCCTGGGGTTTATTATGGATCCCCACTAGTTCCTGGTAAGGAAGCAGCTACTCTTCCTGGGGTTTATTATGGATCCCCACTAGTTCCTGGTAAGGAAGCAGCTACTCTTCCTGGGGTTTATTATGGATCCCCACTAGTTCCTGGTAAGGAAGCAGCTACTCTTCCTGGGATTTATTATGGATCCCCACTAGTTCCTGGTAAGGAAGCAGCTACTCTTCCTGGGATTTATTATGGATCCCCACTAGTTCCTGGTAAGGAAGCAGCTACTCTTCCTGGGATTTATTATGGATCCCCACTAGTTCCTGGTAAGGAAGCAGCTACTCTTCCTGGGATTTATTATGGATCCCCACTAGTTCCTGGTAAGGAAACAGCTACTCTTCCTGGGATTTATTATGGATCCCCACTAGTTCCTGGTAAGGAAACAGCTACTCTTCCTGGGATTTATTATGGATCCCCACTAGTTCCTGGTAAGGAAACAGCTACTCTTCCTGGGATTTATTATGGATCCCCACTAATTCCTGGTAAGGAAACAGCTACTCTTCCTGGGATTTATTATGGATCCTCACTAGTTCCTGGTAAGGAAACAGCTACTCTTCCTGGGATTTATTATGGATCCTCACTAGTTCCTGGTAAGGAAACAGCTACTCTTCCTGGGATTTATTATGGATCCCCACTAGTTCCTGGTAAGGAAGCAGCTACTCTTCCTGGGATTTATTATGGATCCCCACTAGTTCCTGGTAAGGAAACAGCTACTCTTCCTGGGATTTATTATGGATCCCCACTAGTTCCTGGTAAGGAAACAGCTACTCTTCCTGGGATTTATTATGGATCCCCACTAGTTCCTGGTAAGGAAACAGCTACTCTTCCTGGGATTTATTATGGATCCTCACTAATTCCTGGTAAGGAAACAGCTACTCTTCCTGGGATTTATTATGGATCCTCACTAGTTCCTGGTAAGGAAACAGCTACTCTTCCTGGGATTTATTATGGATCCTCACTAGTTCCTGGAAAGGAAACAGCTACTCTTCCTGGGATTTACTATGGATCCCCACTAATTCCTGGTAAGGAAACAGCTACTCTTCCTGGGATTTATTATGGATCCCCACTAATTCCTGGTAAGGAAACAGCTACTCTTCCTGGGATTTATTATGGATCCTCACTAGTTCCTGGTAAGGAAACAGCTACTCTTCCTGGGATTTATTATGGATCCTCACTAGTTCCTGGAAAGGAAACAGCTACTCTTCCTGGGATTTATTATGGATCCCCACTAGTTCCTGGAAAGGCTGCAGCCTCTCTTCCTGGGGTTCAGCAAAATTAAGGCAACAAAAAGCAATATACAAAAAAAAAAACATGACTTTACATTTCAAAACATGAATGTGTTCCCTCAGGCTACTACTCTACTGCCACATAGAGTGCCTTCGAAAAACATTCAGACCCCTTGACTTTTTCAAAATGTTGTTACGTTACAGCCTTATTCTAAATTTTAAATATCGGTTATCGGTATCGGGTTTTTGGTAAGGAAAATAACGGATATCGGTATCGGGTTTTTGGTAAGGAAAATAACGGATATCGGTATCGGGTTTTTGGTAAGGAAAATAACGGATATCGGTATCGGGTTTTTGGTAAGGAAAATAACGAATATCGTTATCGGCCAAAAATGTTATATCGGTGCATCACTAGTTACAGCCTTATTCTAAAATGTATTTATAAAAACATGTATCTCATCAATCTCAACACAATACCTCATAATGACAAAGTGAAAACAAGGTTTTTAGAATTCCTTTCAAATTTCTTAAAAATAAAAAACAGAAATACCTTATTGACATACTGTAAGTATTCAGACCCTTTGCTATGAGACTCGAAATTGAGCTCAGGTGCATCCTGTTTCCATTGATCATCCTTGAGATGTTTCTACAACTTTATTGGAGTCCACCTGTGGTAAATTCAACTGATTGGACATGATTTGGAAAGGCACACACCTGTCCATATAAGGTCCCACAGTTTACAGTTTATGTCAGAGGAAAAACCAAGCCATGACGTCGAAAGAATTGTCCGTAGAGCTCCAAGACAGGATTGTGTCGAGGCACAGATCTGGGGAAGGGTACCAAAACATTTCTGCAGCATTGTAGGTCCCCAAGAACACAGTAACCTCCAGCATTATTAAATGGAAGAAGTTTGGAACCATCAAGACTCTTCCTAGAGCTGGCAGCTTGGCCAAACTGAGCAGTCGGGGGAGAACGCCCTTGGTCAGGGAGGTGACTCTGACAGAGCTCTAGATTTCCTCTGTGGAGATGGGAGAACCTTCCAGAAGGACAACCATCTCTGCAGCACTCCACCAATCAGGCCTTTATGGTAGAGTGGCAAGACGGAAGCCACTCCTCAGTAAAAGGCACATGACAGCCCGCTTGGAGTTTGGCAAAAGGCACCTAAAGACTCTCAGACCATAAAAACAAGATTATCTGGTATGATGAAACCAATATTGAACCTGGCATCATGCTGTGGGGATGTTTTTCAGCGGCAGGGACTCTGAGACTTGTTAGGGTAGGATAATGTGGGGAGCTGGAGAGGGCTTGGCAGAGGAACGGTCAGGTTTGAGGCAAAGATGAAGGGAGCAAAGTACAGAGAGATAAGGGCACTCATGTGGCAAATATAGTTTGATTTGATTTGATTTTATATATTAGGCTCAGCCTTTGGAACTTAGTGTGAGCTACAGACAGTGCAGATCCATATGACTCTGTATTAGGGTAGGATAGTGTAGGGAGGTGGAGGGGGCTTGGCAGAGGAACAGTCATATGACTCTGTTAGGGTAGGATAGTGTAGGGAGGTGGAGGGGGCTTGGCAGAGGAACAGTCATATGACTCTGTATTAGGGTAGGATAGTGTAGGGAGGTGGAGGGGGCTTGGCAGAGGAACAGTCATATGACTCTGTTAGGGTAGGATAGTGTAGGGAGGTGGAGGGGGCTTGGCAGAGGAACAGTCATATGACTCTGTGTTAGGGTAGGATAGTGTAGGGAGGTGGAGGGGGCTTGGCAGAGGAACAGTCATATGACTCTGTATTAGGGTAGGATAGTGTAGGGAGGTGGAGGGGGCTTGGCAGAGGAACAGTCATATGTCTGTGTTATCTGTTGTTTTATATGTAATAATGGTGATTTGGTGTGTTTGGACCCCAGGAAGAGTAGCTGCTGCCAAGGCATTATGGGGATCCATAATAAATACAAATTCAAATCCAGACACACACACAGGAGTGTATACACACAGGAGTGTCTATAAACACAGGAGTGTCCATAAACACAGGAGTGTCCACACACAGGAGTGTCCATAAACACAGGAGTGTCCACACACAGGAGTGTCTATACACACAGGAGTGTCTATACACACAGGAGTGTCTACACACACAGGAGTGTCTACACACACAGGAGTGTCTATAAACACAGGAGTGTCCACACACAGGAGTGTCTACACACACAGGAGTGTCTATAAACACAGGAGTGTCTACACACACAGGAGTGTCTATACACAGGAGTGTCTACACACACAGGAGTGTTTATATACACAGGAGTGTCTACATACACACAGGAGTGTCTACACACACAGGAGTGTCTACACACACAGGAGTGTCTACACACACAGGAGTGTCTATACACACAGGAGTGTCTACACACACAGGAGTGTCTACATACACACAGGAGTGTCTACACATACAGGAGTGTCTACACACAGGAGTGTCTACACACACAGGAGTGTCTACACACACAGGAGTGTCTATACACACAGGAGTGTCTATACACACAGGAGTGTCTATACACACAGGAGTGTCTACACACAGGAGTGTCTACATACACACAGGAGTGTCTACACACATGAGTGTCTACACACAGGAGTGTCTATACACACATGAGTGTCTATACACACAGGAGTGTCTACACACAGGAGTCCCTACACACACAGGAGTGTCTACACACAGGAGTGTCTACACACATGAGTGTCTACACACAGGAGTGTCTATACACACAGGAGTGTATATACACACAGGAGTGTCTACACACAGGAGTCCCTACACACACAGGAGTGTCTACATACATGAGTGTCTACACACAGGAGTGTCTATACACACATGAGTGTCTATACACACAGGAGTGTCTATACACACATGAGTGTCTATACACACAGGAGTGTCTATACACACAGGAGTGTCTACACACAGGAGTGTCTACACACACAGGAGTGTCTACACACAGGAGTGTCTACACACAGGAGTGTCTATACACACAGGAGTGTCTATACACACAGGAGTGTCTACACACAGGAGTGTCTACACACAGGAGTGTCTACACACAGGAGTGTCTACACACAGGAGTGTCTACACACACAGGAGCGTCTATACACAGGAGTGTCTACACACAGGAGTGTCTATACACACAGGAGTGTCTACACACAGGAGTGTCTATACACACAGGAGTGTCTATACACACAGGAGTGTCTACACACAGGAGTGTCTATACACAGGAGTGTCTATACACAGGAGTGTCTACACACACAGGAGTGTCTACACACAGGAGTGTCTACACACAGGAGTGTCTATACACACAGGAGTGTCTACACACAGGAGTGTCTAGACACACAGGAGTGTCTATACACAGGAGTGTCTATACACACAGGAGTGTCTATACACAGGAGTGTCTATACACAGGAGTGTCTACACACAGGAGTGTCTATACACACAGGAGTGTCTACACACAGGAGTGTCTACACACACAGGAGTGTCTACACACACAGGAGTGTCTACACACACAGGAGTGTCTACACACACAGGAGTGTTTACACACAGGACGTGCTCTCTCGTCACACCAGGACAGTCAGCATTAGGATGTCAATAGGGAAACTCACTTTAGCGCACCAGTGATGAAATAACATATGATTGGATAAAGACAGCTTTTTGTCATCCTCACATAGCCCAAATATTTACATAACTCCACATACGGTATGCCTCTGGAAAACAAAATGATTCTACAACCTACAGCACCACAACTGACCACTACAACCACATACAGCACCACAACTGACCACTACAACCCTACAGCACCACAACTGACCACTACAACCACATACAGCACCACAACTGACCACTACAACCCTACAGCACCACAACTGACCACTACAACCACATACAGCACCACAACTGACCACTACAACCCTACAGCACCACAACTGACCACTACAACCACATACAGCACCACAACTGACCACTACAACCCTACAGCACCACAACTGACCACTACAACCACATACAGCACCACAACTGACCACTACAACCTACAGCACCACAACTGACCACTACAACCCTACAGCACCACAACTGACCACTACAACCTACAGCACCACAACTGACCACTACAACCACATACAGCACCACAACTGACCACTACAACCCTACAGCACCACAACTGACCACTACAACCACATACAGCACCACAACTGACCACTACAACCTACAGCACCACAACTGACCACTACAACCACATACAGCACCACAACTGACCACTACAACCCTACAGCACCACAACTGACCACTACAACCACATACAGCACCACAACTGACAATTACAACCACATACAGCACCACAACTGACCAGTACAACCCTACAGCACCACAACTGACCACTACAACCACATACAGCACCACAACTGACAATTACAACCACATACAGCACCACAACTGACAATTACAACCACATACAGCACCACAACTCACCACTACAACCCTACAGCACCACAACTGACAATTACAACCACATACAGCACCACAACTGACAATTACAACCACATACAGCACCACAACTGACAATTACAACCACATACAGCACCACAACTGACAATTACAACCACATACAGCACCACAACTGACAATTACAATCACATACAGCACCACAACTCACCACTACAACCTTACAGCACCACACACCATCTGGCCTACGGATGACCATGGGTCAGATGAAAAAGGTAATCCAGACATGTAAATCTCAGAGCAGAGTTGACCAGATAGAGACACAGACAGAGTAAGTTACTTACAGTCTGTGATGCTGATGCTCCTGGTCTGCGGCTGAGTAAAGGAGTTAGCAGCTAGCCATCCTTACAGCCAAACGGCAGTAAACATTAGTGTGAATCTTGAAGTCTGTCTGACGTGCAAAGGGAAATGATAGGCTGTCAACATAGCTTTGGGAACTCTTCCTGTGACTGCCGGTCTCTCTTGCACTCTCTCTTTCTCTCCCTCTTCATCAGCCTCCCTACAGACACCCACTAGCCTACCCACCAGCTGACCATTACATTCATATCTTAATGTACAGAGTAATGCCAGTCAGAGCAGTTAAACTATGTGATCCTAGAGGAAGAAGATATATCTCATTTATCTCCAGGTCTTTCCTGCTGCTTCCATTTTAAACAACTAAAATTCTCTCTCTCTCTCTCTCTCTCTCTCTCTCTCTCTCTCTCTCTCTCTCTCTCTCTCTCTCTCTCTCTCTCTCTCTCTCTCTCTCTCTCTCTCTCTCTCTCTCTCTCTCTCTCTCTCTCTCTCTCTCTCTCTCTCTCTCTCTCTCTCTCTCTCTCTCTCTCTCTCTCTCTCTCTCTCAGCAGGTTGTCAGTGTATAATAACGTCTCCTAACAGAAAATTACTTACAGACTATCTCTCACACACACACAATTTTATGTAGTTACCTAACTATTTCACCACTGGGTGAACCTCTCACCAGCCCACACACACACCCTCTCTTTGTTAGAAGTAGAATAGAGCACAGTGAAGATGTCAATAACTCTCTTAACTACAGGGTGCTGAACCAGCTCCTCAGACAGAGACACAGAGAGAGAGAGACATAAAGAGATAACTACATAGAGATGAACCCAGAGAAGAGTACCCTAAGCAAGCTGGTCCTGGGGCTTGCTTAGGGTACTCTAAGAGCCCCAGGAGAGCAACACAATTAGACCCAACCAAACTATGAGAAAACAAAAAGATAATCACTTGACACATTGGAAAGAATTTACAAAAAAACAGAGAAGACTAGAATGCCATTTGGCCCTAAACAGAGAGTACACAGCGGCAAAATACCTGACCAAACTGACCCAAACTTAAGGAAGTATTTGACTATGTACAGACTCAGTGAGCATAGCCTTGCTATTGAGAAAGGTTGCCGTAGGCAGACCTGGCTCTCAAGAGAAGACAGGCTATGTGCACACTGCCCACAAAATGAGGTGGAAACTGAGCTGCACTTCCTAACCTCCTGCCAAATGTACGACCATATTAGAGAGACATATTTCCCTCAGATTACAAAGATCCACAAAGAATTTGAAAACAAACCCGATTTTGATTACTGGGTGAAATACCACAGTGTGCCACCAGACCAGCACGAGTTGTAACCTGTTGCCACAAGAAACGGTCAACCAGTGAAGAACAAACACCATTGTAAATACAACCCATATTTATGCTTATTTATTTTCCATTTGTACATCGTTACAACACAGTACATATACATAATATGACATTTGTAATGTCTTTATTATTTTGGAACTTCTGTAATGTTGTTATTGTTTATTTCACGTTTGTTTATTATCTACTTCACTTGCTTTGACAATGTTAACATATGTTTCCCATGCCAATAAAGCCCCTTGAATTGAAATTGAATTGAAAGAGAGAGACAGCAGTAGAGACAGACATATGCAGATATACCCTTTAGGTCATTGAGTGGTTTCACCCCAAATAAAAATTAATAAATAAATACAAAGAAATGTCCTCAGTATTTACAACATCACTGTCACACCACTCCTTAGAATTACTGGGATTAGAACCTGGGTCCCCTGCATGCCACAAGACTAGGTTAGCCTGCTGAGCTAAAGCCTAGGAACTAGCTCTGGGAGCTAGTGCATTACCTCAGCTAGCGGTCTCTGATCAATAGTGGAGGAGATGGAAGAAAATGGAATGAGGACAGAGACACTGCTGTCAGAAAATACACCGTTTGACGTGGTGTCACTGTGTCAGGCTAGAGGTGCTGTGTGTGTGTGTGTGTGTGTGTGTGTATGTGTGTGTGTGTGTGTGTGTGTGTGTGTGTGTGTGTGTGTGTGTGTGTGTGTGTGTGTGTGTGTGTGTGTGTGTGTGTGTGTGTGTGTGTGTGTCTGTCTGTCTGTCTGTGTGTGTGTGTGTGTGTGTGTGTGTGTCTGTGTCTGTGTCTGTGTGTGTGTGTGTGTGTGTGCGTGCGTGCGTGTGTGTGCGTATACCGGGGGAAGAGAGAGCATGAGTCACCAACTGTATTTCCTCATTTGACACATTTCAGGGTTGGGGTCAATTCCATTTACATTCCAGTGATTTCAGGAACTACACCGATTATCATTAAGGCTTTCCAATTAGGAAAGTGTAGAATTGGAATTTGGTTTTCTTACTGAAATGACGAATTGAAATGGAATTGACCCCAAACCTGCCAAACAGTGCACCATAATGTGATTACTACTGTCACTACTACTACAGCTATTGCTACTACTACTACTGCTACTACTACTACTACTACTACTATTGCTGCTGCTGCTGCTGCTGCCACTACTACTGCTGCTACTACTACTACTACTACTACTACTGCTGCTGCTGCTGCTGCTGCTGCTACTACTACTACTACTACTACTACTACTACTACTACTACTACTGCTGCTGCTACTACTACTACTACTACTTGTCATGTTTTGTCATTGATCATCATGTCTTGTCCCTGTGCTTCCCTCTGCTGGTCTTATTAGGTTCTTTCCCTCTTTCTATCCCTCTCTCTCCCCCTCCCTCTCTCCCTCTCTCGCTCTCTCTCTCTATCGTTCCGTTCCTGCTCCCAGCTGTTTCCCATTCTCCTAACTACCTCATTTACTCTTTCACACCTGTCCCCTATTTTACCCTCTGATTAGAGTCCCTATTTCTCCCTCTGTCTTCCGCTTCTGTCCTTGTCGGATTCTTGTTTGATGTTTGCTGTTCTGTGTCCTTGTTCCGCCCTGTCGTGTTTTTGCCTTCTTCAGATGCTGCGTGTGAGCAGGTGTCTATGTCAGCTACGGCCTGTGCCTTCCTGAAGCGACCTGCAGTCTGTGGTCGCGTCTCCAGTCGTTCCTCTCTTCTGACGAGAGGATTTCAGTTTCCTGTTTTGGATTTACCTTTGATAATATCCAGGAGAATCATTGTTTGTTTAAGACTGGAATAAAGACTCTGTTTCTATTACGTCGCTTTTGGGTCCTCATTCACCAGCATAACAGAAGAATCCGACCAAGAATGGACCCAGCGACTACGGATTCTCGCAACACTGCCGTCGAGTTCCAGGGAGCAATGCTCGGCAGACACGAGCAGGAATTGTCTGCTGCTCGTCATGCCGTTGAGACCCTGGCCGCTCAGGTCTCCGACCTCTCAGGACAGTTTCAGAGTCTTCGTCTCGTGCCACCAGCTACTTCCTGGTCTTCCGAGTCTCCGGAACCTAGGGTTAATAACCCACCATGTTACTCTGGGCAACCCACTGAGTGTCGCTCCTTTCTCACCCAGTGTGATATTGTGTTCTCTCTCCAGCCCAACACATACTCAAGAGAGAGAGCTCGGATCGCTTACGTCATATCACTCCTTACTGGTCGGGCTCGGGAGTGGGGCACAGCTATCTGGGAGGCAAGGGCTGAGTGTTCTAACGATTATCAGAACTTTAAAGAGGAGATGATACGGGTTTTTGATCGTTCAGTTTTTGGGAAGGAGGCTTCCAGGGCCCTGGCTTCCCTATGTCAAGGTGATCGATCCATAACGGATTACTCTATAGAGTTTCGCACTATTGCTGCCTCCAGTGACTGGAACGAGCCGGCGTTGCTCGCTCGTTTTCTGGAGGGACTCCACGCTGAGGTTAAGGATGAGATTCTCTCCCGGGAGGTTCCTTCCAGCGTGGACTCTTTGATTGCACTCGCCATCCGCATAGAACGACGGGTAGATCTTCGTCACCGAGCTCGTGGAAGAGAGCTCGCGTTAACGGTGTTCCCCCTCTCCGCATCTCAACCATCTCCTCCCACCGGCTCAGAGACTGAGCCCATGCAGCTGGGAGGTATTCGCATCTCGACTAAGGAGAGGGAACGGAGAATCACCAACCGCCTTTGCCTCTATTGCGGTTCTGCTGGACATTTTGTCATGTCATGTCCAGTAAAAGGCCAGAGCTCATCAGTAAGCGGAGGGCTACTGGTGAGCGCTACTACTCAGGTCTCTCCATCAAGATCCTGTACTACCTTGTCGGTCCATCTACGCTGGACCGGTTCGGCTGCTTCCTGCAGTGCCTTGATAGACTCTGGGGCTGAGGGTTGTTTTATGGACGAAGCATGGGCTCGGAAACATGACATTCCTCTCAGACAGTTAGGGAAGCCCACGCCCATGTTCGCCTTAGATGGTAGTCTTCTCCCCAGTATCAGATGTGAGACACTACCTTTAACCCTCACAGTATCTGGTAACCACAGTGAGACCATTTCCTTTTTGATTTTTCGTTCACCTTTTACACCTGTTGTTTTGGGTCATCCCTGGCTAGTATGTCATAATCCTTCTATTAATTGGTCTAGTAATTCTATCCTATCCTGGAACGTTTCTTGTCATGTGAAGTGTTTAATGTCTGCTATCCCTCCTGTTTCTTCTGTCCCCTCTTCTCAGGAGGAACCTGGTGATTTGACAGGAGTGCCGGAGGAATATCATGATCTGCGCACGGTCTTCAGTCGGTCCAGAGCCAACTCTCTTCCTCCTCACCGGTCGTATGATTGTTGTATTGATCTCCTTCCGGGGACCACTCCTCCTCGGGGTAGACTATACTCTCTGTCGGCTCCCGAACGTAAGGCTCTCGAGGATTATCTGTCTGTTTCTCTCGACGCCGGTACCGTGGTGCCTTCTTCCTCTCCCGCCGGAGCGGGGTTTTTTTTTGTTAAGAAGAAGGACGGTACTCTGCGCCCCTGCGTGGATTATCGAGGGTTGAATGACATAACGGTTAAGAATTGTTATCCGCTTCCCCTTATGTCGTCAGCCTTCGAGATTCTGCAGGGAGCCAGGTTCTTTACTAAGTTGGACCTTCGTAACGCTTACCATCTCGTGCGCATCAGAGAGGGGGACGAGTGGAAAACGGCGTTTAACACTCCGTTAGGGCATTTTGAATACCGGGTTCTGCCGTTCGGTCTCGCTAATGCTCCAGCTGTCTTTCAGGCATTAGTTAATGATGTACTGAGAGACATGCTGAACATCTTTGTTTTCGTTTACCTTGACGATATCCTGATTTTTTCACCGTCACTCGAGATTCATGTTCAGCACGTTCGACGTGTACTCCAGCGCCTTTTAGAGAATTGTCTCTACGTGAAGGCTGAGAAGTGCGCCTTTCATGTCTCCTCTGTCACATTTCTCGGTTCTGTTATTTCCGCTGAAGGCATTCAGATGGATCCCGCTAAGGTCCAGGCTGTCAGCGATTGGCCCGTTCCTAAGTCACGTGTCGAGTTGCAGCGCTTTCTCGGTTTCGCTAATTTCTATCGGCGTTTCATTCGTAATTTCGGTCAAGTGGCTGCTCCTCTCACAGCTCTGACTTCTGTCAAGACGTGCTTTAAGTGGTCCGGTTCCGCCCAGGGAGCTTTTGATCTCCTCAAGAAGCGTTTTACATCCGCTCCTATCCTTGTTACTCCTGACGTCACTAAACAATTTATTGTCGAGGTTGACGCTTCAGAGGTGGGCGTGGGAGCCATTCTGTCCCAGCGCTTCCAGTCTGACGATAAGGTCCATCCTTGCGCTTATTTTTCTCATCGCCTATCGCCATCGGAACGCAACTATGATGTGGGTAACCGCGAACTGCTCGCCATCCGCTTAGCCCTAGGCGAATGGCGACAGTGGTTGGAGGGGGCGACCGTCCCTTTTGTCGTTTGGACTGACCATAAGAACCTTGAGTACATCCGTTCTGCCAAACGACTTAATGCACGTCAAGCTCGTTGGGCGTTGTTTTTCGCTCGTTTCGAGTTCGTGATTTCTTATCGCCCGGGAAATAAGAACACCAAGCCTGATGCCTTATCCCGTCTCTTTAGTTCTTCTGTGGCTTCTACCGACCCCGAGGGGATTCTCCCTGAGGGGCGTGTTGTCGGGTTGACTGTCTGGGGAATTGAGAGACAGGTAAAGCAAGCACTCACTCACACTGCGTCGCCGCGCGCTTGTCCTAGTAACCTTCTGTTCGTCCCTGTCTCTACTCGTCTGGCTGTTCTTCAGTGGGCTCACTCTGCCAAGTTAGCTGGCCACCCCGGCGTTCGGGGTACGCTTGCTTCTATTCGCCAGCGGTTTTGGTGGCCTACTCAGGAGCGTGACACGCGCCGTTTCGTGGCTGCTTGTTCGGACTGCGCGCAGACTAAGTCAGGTAACTCTCCTCCTGCCGGTCGTCTCAGACCGCTTCCCATTCCTTCTCGACCATGGTCTCACATCGCCTTAGACTTTATTACCGGTCTGCCTTCGTCTGCGGGGAAGACTGTGATTCTTACGGTTGTCGATAGGTTCTCTAAGGCGGCACATTTCATTCCCCTCGCTAAGCTTCCTTCCGCTAAGGAGACGGCACAAATCATCATTGAGAATGTGTTCAGAATTCATGGCCTCCCGTTAGACGCCGTTTCAGACAGAGGCCCGCAATTCACGTCACAGTTTTGGAGGGAGTTCTGTCGTTTGATTGGTGCTTCCGTCAGTCTCTCTTCCGGGTTTCATCCCCAGTCTAACGGTCAAGCAGAAAGGGCCAATCAGTCGATTGGTCGCATTTTACGCAGCCTTTCTTTTCGAAACCCTGCGTCTTGGGCAGAACAGCTCCCCTGGGCAGAATACGCTCACAACTCGCTTCCTTCGTCTGCTACCGGGCTATCTCCGTTTCAGAGTAGTCTTGGGTACCAGCCTCCTCTGTTCTCGTCCCAGCTCGCCGAGTCCAGCGTTCCCTCCGCTCAGGCTTTTGTCCAACGTTGTGAGCGCACCTGGAGGAGGGTCAGGTCTGCACTTTGCCGTTACAGGGCGCAGACTGTGAGAGCCGCCAACAAACGTAGGATTAAGAGCCCTAGGTATTGTCGCGGTCAGAGAGTGTGGCTTTCCACTCGTAACCTTCCCCTTACGACAGCTTCTCGCAAGTTGACTCCGCGGTTCATTGGTCCGTTCCGTGTCTCTCAGGTCGTCAATCCTGTCGCTGTGCGACTGCTTCTTCCGCGACATCTTCGTCGCGTCCACCCTGTCTTCCATGTCTCCTGTGTCAAGCCTTTTCTTCGCGCCCCCGTTCGTCTTCCCTCCCCCCCCCCCGTCCTTGTCGAGGGCGCACCTATTTACAAGGTACGGAAGATCATGGACATGCGTTCTCGGGGACGTGGTCACCAGTACTTAGTGGATTGGGAGGGTTACGGTCCTGAGGAGAGGAGTTG
>NC_052326.1:52648674-52656174 GCF_016432855.1 Salvelinus namaycush | reverse complement strand
CTGTGTCTGCAGGTAAGATGCCTATGTGTGTGGCCAGAGTGATGTAGAATGAGAGGTGTGGGTGTCCTCTCCTCTTCTCCCCTCTCTTCTCCTTCTCACACCACATCATACAGCTAGCTATGTGGAGATAATACCAAACAGGCCTGTAAAGGTTTGGTCCCGTGTTTCATGAGCTGAAATAAAAGATCCAACATGTTTTCCATATGCTCAAAACGCGTATTTCCCTCAGATTTTGTCCACACATTTGTTGACATCCCTTTTAGTGAGAATTTCTCCTTTGCCAAGATAATCCATCCACCTGCCAGGTGTGGCATATCAAGAAGCTGATTAAACAGCATGATCATTACACAGGTGCACCAAGTTTAGAAGGAGTGTGTAATTGGCATGCTGTCTGCAGGAATGTCCACCAGAACTGTTGGCAGAGAATTTCTCTACCATAAACCGCCTCCAACGTATTAAAAAAAAAATGGCAGTACGTCCAACCGGCCTCACAACCACAGACCACGTGTAACCACGGCAGACCAGGACCTCCACATCTGGATTCTTCACCTTCGGGATCAGCTGATGAAACTGAGGAATATTTCTGTCTGCTATGAAACCATTTTGTGTGGAAAAACTAATTCTGATTGGCTGGGCCTGGCTCTCCAGTGGGTGGGCCTGGCTGCCTGGCTCCCAGTGGCTGGGTCTGGCTCCCCAGTGGGTGGGTCTGGCTCCCCAGTGGGTGGGTCTGGCTCCCCAGTGGGTGGGTCTGGCTCCCCAGTGGGTGGGTCTGGCTCCCCAGTGGGTGGGTCTGGCTCCCCAGTGGGTGGGCCTGGCTCCCCAGTGGGTGGGCCTGGCTCCCCAGTGGCTGGGTCTGGCTCCCCAGTGGGTGGGCCTGGCTCCCCAGTGGGTGGGTCTGGCTCCCCAGTGGGTGGGCCTGGTTCCCCAGTGGGTGGGCCTGGCTCCCCAGTGGCTGGGTCTGGCTCCCCAGTGGCTGGTCCTGGCTCCTCAGTGGCTGGGTCTGGCTCCCCAGTGGCTGGGTCTGACTCCCCAGTGGCTGGTCCTGGCTCCCCAGTGGGTGGGTCTGGCTCCCCAGTGGCTGGGTCTGACTCCCCAGTGGCTGGGCCTGGCTCCCCAGTGGGTGGGCCTGGCTCCCCAGTGGGTGGGCCTGGCTCCCCAGTGGGTGGGCCTGGCTCCCCAGTGGCTGGGTCTGGCTCCCCAGTGGCTGGTCCTGGCTCCCCAGTGGCTGGGTCTGGCTCCCCAGTGGGTGGGCCTGGCTCCCCAGTGGCTGGGTCTGGCTCCCCAGTGGCTGGTCCTGGCTCCCCAGTGGGTGGGCCTGGCTCCCCAGTGGGTGGGTCCACTATTTTTGTGTGTCAATACAACTAACAAAAAATAATCAAAATCAAAATCAAAATCTGTCAGTTTTAACTAGAGATAACTAGACATATATATTATATACAGCATTTAGTCTGTGTGTGCTGTGCATATTGTATCTTCACGATCAAGATTGAGACACGCATTTGTGTTCACTTTCAATCTTAATTAATCTCTTCAAATTTAATCTCATGAATCTTAAATCTCATGAATCGTAAATCTCAACAATCTTAATCTCATCAATTTGAATCTCAATTTCACAAACTCACAAACACACACATGCACTCGTCAGATAGGTTGCTATTCTCATATGGTTGCATGGCTAGGTTTATCGCTTTCGAACACAACGAGTGTCCTTGCGTTTTGGTACACCAGAGTTACATTCATTTCCAATGAAACCCTGCGTTTCCCTTGCAGCATTGCTGTTGCAGAGGTAGTTGCCGTGCGTTCGGTGTGATGCATAAATTGGATTTATTAAATGTATGTGTCAAACGGATTCGTCAAACTGTATATGTAGACTGCTTGACAGAAATGGTAGCAGAAGGTGAATGTTGAACTTTTTGTTGCAGACATATCCAGATGATGCTGCGTACTATTTTGCGTCGGTTTGTTCGAAGCATAAACCTTGAGCACACTGGTTGTGTATTCTGTATGCGTTCCTGAAAACTGTACGCGTTCCTGCAGAAATACATTAATTTAATTTGGGAGGCAATCCCCACCACTGTGACTCATCTGCCAGACTGTGGTGCCACTGCGCGCACTGTGTCAACATTCATTGGATTTTCCAACTGCTTTGTGGTGGTGCTGTTCTAGTAGTAAATCACCGAATAAATTCCGTGATTCTTCTTGCACCGACAGCGTATTATCGCAAAATATTACACAGCATCTTCTGGATATATATATGCAACAAAAGTTCACTTTCTGCTACCATGTCTGTCAAGCCGTTATGCACCACACCAAACCAAACGTACTGTAACGCAATGCTGCAAGGCAAACGCAGCGTTTCATTGGAAGTGAATGTAATTCTGGTGTACCGAAAGCGCTCTCGGTGTGTTCGAAGCAGTGATTCAGGGGGGATGGATTGTGAAGACTATGTACCATAGGGGCAATAACCCGTGTGCACGTGTAGCGTTAGAACTACAGGGGACAGCAAAGACAGTGATACTAGACTCCCTCTTATCTCCTGAAGGATGTGTGTTTTTAACAATGGTGTCATTGCACATGGACAGCACTAGTCATTGTTCAAGATCAAGAGTAGCCAAGTCTGCGCAAAGCAAAGCAGTCGGCAAAAAAACGGCAACTTCTCTAACAAATCTTTTTTGTTGGGGGGGGGGGGGGGGGGGGGGGGGGGGGGGGGTCTTACAGACTTTTCTAAGATATCTTAGAAAAGTCTTAGAAAAGATATATCCATTCTGAATATGGGTACTTTTTGATGACAAAATCAAAATCAATTTGGCTTCTTTCTCCAAACAGCATACATAATACATTCTCTTCTGTCTACAGCCGATCTGAGATAGATATGACACGCCTCAGTCAGACACACTGGATATAATCAAATCAAATTGTATATGTCACATGCACCGAATACAACAGGTGTAGTAGACCTCACAGTGAAATGCCGAATACAACAGGTGTAGACCTCACAGTGAAATGCCGAATACAACAGGTGTAGACCTCACAGTGAAATGCTTACTTACAAGCCCTTAACCAACAATGCAGTTTTAAGAAAAATAAGTGTTAAGTAAAAAATTGAAATAACAAATATATAAAGAGCAGCTGTAAAACAACAGTAACGAGGATAAAACCAACCGCCTATATTCAATGGAGAGTCTGCCTGCCTGCCTGCCTGCCTGCCTGCCTGCCTGCCTGCCTGCCTGCCTGCCTGCCTGCCTGCCTGCCTGCGTGCCTGCGTGCGTGCGTGCGTGCGTGCGTGCGTGCGTGCGTGCGTGCGTGCGTGCGTGCGTCTTCTTTTAGATCAAATAAGCCTCACACATCAAAATAGCAATTCATGTTAATCTTGACTAAATTCGACTCTCTCACCCCCCCCCCCCCCCCCCCATACAAAAACTCCTCACCTGCTTAATAATTAAGGATCTGCTTAACGTGGACAGATTTTGGTCAGAGATAGGGCTTTTGTTTCGCCTCCCTCTCTCTGCCTCAATGCCTCTGCTCAGCAGGAGGTGAAACACAAAACATTCACACGGCTTCGTGTGTCCCAAGGACATCTGAAAATAAAATGTTTTCCTGGAGGAACTAATGTTATATGTTTTCTCTGTTGCTCAGGGGAGTATTAAATGGATCGGAACATGCCGTGTTGGACGTGGTTGTTACGGCAGATTTTCTCCTCTTCGTCTGAAGAGGAGGTGTAGGGATCGGACCAAGACGCAGAGTGGAAAGTGTTCATATTTTAATGAAAGTAAACTGAAAACTTCAAGATACAAAAAACAACAAACGTGACCAAACCGAAAACAGTCCCGTGTGGCACGAACACTAACACGGAAGACAATCACCCACAAACAAACGGTGTGAACAGCCTACCTTAACCTGTTTGGGCTGCAGGGGCAGTATTGAGTAGCCAGATAAAAGGTGCCCATTTCAAACGGCCTCGTACTCAATTCTTGCTCGTACAATATGCATATTATTATTACTATTGGATAGAAAACACTCTCTAGTTTCTAAAACCGTTTGAATTATATCTGTGAGTCAAACAGAACTCATTTGGCACAAACTTCCTGACCAGGAAGTGGAAAGTCTGAAATCGAGGCTCTGTTCTACTTCCTGCCTATAAATGGGCATGATACGTATTAGTATACATGCACTTCATAGACCTTCCCCTGGATGTCAAGAGGCGGTGAGAGAAGAAATTTAGTGTTTATCTTGGTCTGAAGTGGAATACAAGCTCTTTGTATGACGTGTCCCCCATTTCCTGCTTTCTGGAGAGCGCGAGGAGGTACCTGGATTTGCCTTCTGTTTAGCTGCCGTTATAGGCGACTACTATCTCCGGCTTTGATTTTATTTGATACATGTGACCATATCATCGTAAAGTATGTTTTTTCAATATAGTTTAATCAGATTATTGAAATTTTTTCGGGAGTTTTGCCGTGTTCCGTTCTCTGACTTTGTTGACGATGGAGAGATTCGCGCCACTTGGCTAGTGCGCTTGCTAATTCAAGAGGGAAAATGGACGTTCTAAATCCAAACAACGATTGTTCTTGACAAAGGACCCCTTGTCCAACATTCTGATGAAAGATCAGCAAAAGTAAGAAACATTTTATGATGCTATTTCATATATCTGTCGTACATGTGAACTAGTCGTCGGCGCCCAACTTTTGGGTACTCTAGCTATACCGAAGCTGGATGTCGTAATGAAGTTATTTTTTAGAATTCTAACACTGTGATTTCATTAAGAACTAATGGATCTATCATTTCCTATACAACATGTATTTTTTAGTTATGTTTATGAATAGCTATTTGGTCAGAATATGTGTGTCAGAAAAAGTGTCCGAAAAATATCCGAACGTTGTGGGAAATAGTAGCTACGTTAGCAGAATGTATAACCACTGATTTCAGCTCTAAATATGCACATTTTCGAACAAAACATAAGTGTATGTATAACCTGATGTTATAGGACTGTCATCTGATGAAGAATATCAAGGTTAGTCAAAAATTATATATCTTTTACTGGTTTGTTACGATCGCTAACCTTTTGCTACTGGGAAATGGCATGTGTTTCTGGCTATTGTGGTAAGCTAATATAACGCTATATTGTGTTTTCACTGTAAAACACTTAATAAATCGGATATATTGGCTGGAATCACAAGATGCCTGTCTTTCATTTGCTGTACACTATGTATTTTTCAGAAATGTTTTATGATGAGTAATTAGGTATTTGACATTGGTGTCTGTAATTATTATGGCTGCTTTCGGTGCAATTTCTGATTGTAGCTGCAATGTAAACTATGATTTATACCTGAAATGTGCACATTTTTCGAACAAAACATAGATTTATTGTATAACATGTTATAAGACTGTCATCTGATGAAGTTGTTTCTTGGTTAGTTTGGTTGGTTCTTGGTTAGTTAGGTTGGCTTTGTGCATGCTACCTGTGCTGTGAAAAATGTCTGTCGTTTTTTGTATTTGGTGGTGAGCTAACATAAATATACGTGCTGTTTTCGCTGTAAAACATTTTAAAAATCGGACATGTTGGCTGGATTCACAAGATGTGTACCTTTCATTTGCTGTATTGGACTTGTTAATGTGTGAAAGTTAAATATTTAAAAAATATATATTTTGAATTTCGCGCCCTGCACTTGAGCTGGCTGTTGTCATATTGTGGGTGGCCTCGGGCTGCAGCCATAAGAAGTTTTAATATGGTTCTCAATCAGAGGAAACGTCAAACGCCTGGCCCTAATTGAGAACCATATCAGGCAACACATTGAACCCAACATAGAAACACATAACATAGACTACCCACCCAGTTCACGTCCTGACCAACTAAACAAAGTTAAACAAAGGAAAATAAGGTCAGGAACGTGACAGTACCCCCCCCCCCCCCCCCCAAGATGCGGACTCCGGCCGCAAAACTAAACCTCTAGGGGAGGGTCTGGGTAGCATCTGTCCACGGCTCTGGCTCTGGCTCTGGACGTTGTCCCCACCCCACCATAGTCAATCCCTGCTTCCGTAGCCTACCCCAAATGGCCACCCTCCAAATTAACCCCACTGGATTAAGGGGCAGCACCGAACTAAGGGGCAACACCGGAATGAGGGGCAGCTCCGGACTGAGGGGCAGCTCCGGACTGAGGGGCAGCTCCGGACTGAGGGACGGCAGCTCCGGACTGAGGGACGGCAGCTCCGGACTGAGGGACGGCAGCTCCGGACTGAGGGACGGCAGCTCCGGACTGGCTGACGGCTCTGGCTGCTCATGGCTGGCTGACGGCTCTCGCTGCTCATGGCTGGCTGACGGCTCTGGCTGCTCATGGCTGGCTGACGGCTCTGGCTGCTCATGGCTGGCTGACGGCTCTGGCTGCTCATGGCTGGCTGACGGCTCTGGCTGCTCATGGCTGGCTGACGGCTCTGGCTGCTCATGGCTGGCTGGCGGCTCTGGCTGCTCATGGCTGGCTGGCGGCTCTGGCTGCTCATGGCTGGCTGGCGGCTCTGGCTGCTCATGGCTGGCTGGCGGCTCTGGCTGCTCATGGCTGGCGGAAGGCTCTGGCTGCTCCTGTCTGGCGGAAGGTTCTGGCTGCTCCTGTCTGGCGGAAGGCTCTGGCTGCTCCTGTCTGGCGGAAGGCTCTAGCGGCTCCTGTCTGGCGGAAGGCTCTAGCGGCTCCTGTCTGGCGGAAGGCTCTAGCGGCTCCTGTCTGGCGGAAGGCTCTAGCGGCTCATGGCTGGCTGACGGCTCTCGCTGCTCATGGCTGGCTGACGGCTCTGGCTGCTCATGGCTGGCTGACGGCTCTGGCTGCTCATGGCTGGCTGACGGCTCTGGCTGCTCATGGCTGGCTGGCGGCTCTGGCTGCTCATGGCTGGCTGGCGGCTCTGGCTGCTCATGGCTGGCTGGCGGCTCTGGCTGCTCATGGCTGGCTGGCGGCTCTGGCTGCTCATGGCTGGCTCGCGGCTCTGGCTGCTCATGGCTGGCTGGCGGCTCTGGCTGCTCATGGCTGGCGGAAGGCTCTGGCTGCTCCTGTCTGGCGGAAGGTTCTGGCTGCTCCTGTCTGGCGGAAGGCTCTGGCTGCTCCTGTCTGGCGGAAGGCTCTAGCGGCTCCTGTCTGGCGGAAGGCTCTAGCGGCTCCTGTCTGGCGGACGGCTCTAGCGGCTCCTGTCTGGCAGACGGCTCTGAAGGCTCAGGACAGACGGGCGGCTTTGAAGGCTCAGGACAGACGGGCGGCTTTGAAGGCTCAGGACAGACGGGCGGCTTTGAAGGCTCAGGACAGACGGGCGGCTTTGAAGGTTCAGGACAGACGGGCGGATTTGAAGGCTCAGTACAGACGGGCGGATTTGAAGGCTCAGTACAGACGGGCAGCGCAGGCGGCGCTTGGCAGACGGACAGCTCAGACGGCGTTGGGCAGACGGGCAGTTCAGGCGCCGCTGGGCAGACGGCAGACTCTGGCCGGCTGAGGCGCACTGTAGGCCTGGTGCGTGGTACCGGAACTG
>NC_052326.1:52591174-52641174 GCF_016432855.1 Salvelinus namaycush | reverse complement strand
GGTCATGTTATGTCACGGCTACAGACAGAATATAACCCAGTATGGTACGGCTACAGACAGAATATCACCCAGTATGTCACGACTACAGACAGAATATAACCCAGTATGTCACGACTACAGACAGAATATAACCCAGTATGTCACGACTACAGACAGAATATAACCCAGTATGTCACGGCTGCAGACAGAATATCACCCAGTATGTCACGACTACAGAGATAATATTACCCAGTATGTCACGGCTGCAGACAGAATATCACCCAGTATGGCACGGCTACAGACATAATATCACCCAGTATGTCACGACTACAGAGATAATATTACCCAGTATGTCACGGCTGCAGACAGAATATCACCCAGTATGTCACGACTACAGACAGAATATAACCCAGTATGTCACGGCTACAGACAGAATATCACCCAATATGTCACGGCTGCAGACAGAATATCACCCAGTATGTCACGGCTGCAGACAGAATATCACCCAGTATGTCACGGCTGCAGACAGAATATCACCCAGTATGTCACGACTACAGAGATAATATTACCCAGTATGTCACGGCTGCAGACAGAATATCACCCAGTATGTCACGGCTACAGACAGAATATAACCCAGTATGTCACGGCTGCAGACAGAATATCACCCAGTATGTCACGACTACAGACAGAATATAACCCAGTATGTCACGGCTACAGAGATAATATTACCCAGTATGTCACGGCTACAGACAGAATATAACCCAGTATGTCACGACTACAGACATAATATAACCCAGTATGTCACGACTACAGACAGAATATCACCCAGTATGTCACGACTACAGACAGAATATAACCCAGTATGTCACGGCTACAGACAGAATATAACCCAGTATGTCACGACTACAGACAGAATATAACCCAGTATGTCACGGCTGCAGACAGAATATCACCCAGTATGTCACGACTACAGAGATAATATTACCCAGTATGTCACGGCTGCAGACAGAATATCACCCAGTATGGCACGGCTACAGACATAATATCACCCAGTATGTCACGACTACAGACATAATATAACCCAGTATGTCACGGCTACAGAGATAATATTACCCAGTATGTCACGGCTGCAGACAGAATATCACCCAGTATGTCATGACTACAGAGATAATATTACCCAGTATGTCACGACTACAGACAGAATATAACCCAGTATGTCACGGCTGCAGACAGAATATCACCCAGTATGTCACGGCTGCAGACAGAATATCACCCAGTATGTCACGGCTGCAGACAGAATATCACCCAGTATGTCACGGCTGCAGACAGAATATCACCCAGTATGTCACGACTACAGAGATAATATTACCCAGTATGTCACGGCTGCAGACAGAATATCACCCAGTATGGCACGGCTACAGACAGAATATAACCCAGTATGTCACGGCTACATACATCATATCACCCAGTATGTCACGGCTACATACATCATATCACCCAGTATGCCACGACTACAGACAGAATATAACCCAGTATGTCACGGCTACAGACAGAATATCACCCAGTATGTCACGGCTACAGACAGAATGTCATTCTGACATTTTACCTTGCTATGAGCAGAATACTAATCATCCACAGCAGACACTGAGAGAGACTTTCCTTCCAAGAGCTCTTCTGATCTGGACATGAACACAGACAGTATTTTATTTATCTTTTATGTAACCATGAGTCTAATTCAGAATATATTTTTCAAGACTGCCATGGAGAGCTGTAGCTGTGGCATTGGTTAAGATGGTTAGGTAAAAGTGATATTAACTAGCCTACAGTCTTTCATTCTGACCATTAGGCTAGCTACAGTCTTTCATTCTGAATATTATGCTAGCTACAGTCTTTCATTCTGAATATTATGCTAGCTACAGTCTTTCATTCTGAACATTAGGCTAGCTACAGTCTTTCATTCTGACCATTAGGCTAGGTACAGTCTTTCATTCTGAACATTAGGCTAGCTACAGTCTTTCATTCTGTATTTTAGTATTAATTGATATGTGGGTGGCCTGAGGTAAAACACTAATCTGTGTCTATTAATTGATATGTAGGTGGCCTGAGGTAAAACGCTAACCTGCGTCTATTAATTGATATGTGGGTGGCCTGAGGTAAAACGCTAACCTGCGTCTATTAATTGATATGTGGGTGGCCTGAGGTAAAACACTAATCTGCGTCTATTAATTGATATGTGGGTGGCCTGAGGTAAAACACTAACCTGCGTCTATTAATTGATATGTAGGTGGCCTGAGGTAAAACGCTAACCTGCGTCTATTAATTGATATGTGGGTGGCCTGAGGTAAAACGCTAACCTGCGTCTATTAATTGATATGTGGGTGGCCTGAGGTAAAACACTAATCTGCGTCTATTAAGTGATATGTAGGTGGCCTGAGGTAAAACACTAACCTGCGTCTATTAAGTGATATGTAGGTGGCCTGAGGTAAAACGCTAACCGGCGTCTATTAATTGATATGTAGGTGGCCTGAGGTAAAACGCTAATCTGCGTCTATTAATTGATATGTGGGTGGCCTGAGGTAAAACGCTAACCTGCGTCTATTAATTGATATGTAGGTGGCCTGAGGTAAAACGCTAACCTGCGTCTATTAATTGATATGTAGGTGGCCTGAGGTAAAACGCTAACCGGCGTCTATTAATTGATATGTAGGTGGCCTGAGGTAAAACGCTAACCTGCGTCTATTAATTGATATGTAGGTGGCCTGAGGTAAAACACTAATCTTTGTCTATTAAGTGATATGTAAGTGGACCGAAGATATTCAGGGTTTGCACGTTTCGTCACAATATTGTCTTGAACATTCTTGTTAGGACTGATGCCCAACCGAGTAATATACTCAATGCATTCTCAATGGGCGCTGACGAAGATTTGGTTTAAAGTGCATTACTGTGGCTTGAAAAATTATTAGTAGGAAAACATTTAGTTAACGTTGCCAGATTGACTTTATAAAGTTAGCTAGCTAGCTAAGATTGAGGGGAGACCACCGGATTTAACTAGCTAACATTAGCTATTTTTGATAGCTAATGACGACATTGCCAACTGTCTAATTGAAATTTAGGAGCAATGTAATGATTACAAAGTTGTTTCCTACTAAATATTTGAGTACTTTAGCAATGTCATCGTACTTCCAAGCCATTATAGTGTAATTTAGACTAACGTTCAGAAAGAATTGGCAATAACCATCAGTCAGACTTCAATGTGGCTGCGGCATCTGTAGAACGCTGATAACCATGGCAACAACACGACCGAGTGACAGAGGTGCAAGCCATGAATAGCAGAGATGATCTATAATGTTGTCATGGGCTTTGGTTATCCTGATGAATGAAGTCAGTGAGGTGAAAGAATGTCTGTAACGCATTTGACTGGGCAGCAACCCTGTATAAAATATGAGACCGCACCATGACCCTGTGTAAAATACGAGACTGCACAGTGAACCTGTTTAAAATAGCAAACCATTTGGCGGGTTATGTTTCGGAGGACGCAAGACTCAACCTTCGCCTCCCAAGCCCATTGGGGAGTTACAGCGATGAGACAAGATCGAAATTAGGGAGAAAAAGGGGTTAAGGGGGAAACCATGACCAAGATTCCTGAACCCAGAACTACAATGGAACAACTCAACAGAACTACAATGGAACACCTGTATAGAACTACAATGGAACAACTCAACAGAACTAAAATGGAACACCTCTATAGAACTACAATGGAACAACTCAACAGAACTACAATGGAACACCTGTATAGAACTACAATGGAACATACAGTATAAACAGAACAACAATGGAACACCTCTATAGAACTACAATGGAACATACAGTATAAACAGAACTACAATGGAACATACAGTATAAACAGAACTACAATGGAACATACAGTATAAACAGAACTACAATGGAACACCTCTATAGAACTACAATGGAACACCTCTATAGAACTACAATGGAACATACCGTATAAACAGAACTACAATGGAACACCTATATAGAACTACAATGGAACATGCAGTATAAACAGAACTACAATGGAACACCTCTATAGAACTACAATGGAACACCTGTATAGAACTACAATGGAACACCTGTATAGAACTACAATGGAACATAAAGTATAAACAGAACTACAATGGAACATACAGTATAAACAGAACTACAATGGAACACCTATATAGAACTACAATGGAACATACAGTATAAACAGAACTACAATGGAACACCTCTATAGAACTACAATGGAACATACCATATAAACAGAACTACAATGGAACACCTATATAGAACTACAATGGAACATACAGTATAAACAGAACTACAATGGAACACCTCTATAGAACTACAATGGAACATACGGTATAAACAGAACTACAATGGAACATACAGTATAAACAGAACTACAATGGAACACATATATAGAACTACAATGGAACATATCGTATAAACAGAACTACAATGGAACACCTATATAGAACTACAATGGAACATACAGTATAAACAGAACTACAATGGAACACCTATATAGAACTACAATGGAACACCTGTATAGAACTACAATGGAACACCTGTATAGAACTACAATGGAACATAAAGTATAAACAGAACTACAATGGAACACCTCTATAGAACTACAATGTAACATACAGTATAAACAGAACTACAATGCAATATACAGTATAAACATAACTACAATGGAACATACAGTATAAACAGAACTACAATGGAACACCTCTATAGAACTACAATGTAACATACAGTATAAACAGAACTACAATGCAATATACAGTATAAACATAACTACAATGGAACATACAGTATAAACAGAACTACAATGGAACACCTCTATAGAACTACACTGGAACATACAGTATAAACAGAACTACAATGGAACACCTCTATAGAACTACAATGGAACATACCGTATAAACAGAACTACAATGGAACATACAGTATAAACAGAACTAACACCTCTATAGAACTACAATGGAACATACAGTATAAACAGAACTACAATGGAACATACAGTATAAACATAACTACAATGGAACACCTCTATAGAACTACAATGGAACATACAGTACAAACAGAACTACAATGGAACACCTCTATAGAACTACAATGGAACATACAGTATAAACAGAACTACAATGGAACACCTCTATAGAACTACAATGGAACATACAGTATAAACAGAACTACAATGGAACACCTATATAGAACTACAATGGAACACCTATATAGAACTACAATGGAACATACAGTATAAACAGAACTACAATGGAACATATAGTATAAACAGAACTACAATGGAACACATATATAGAACTACAATGGAACATACAGTATAAACAGAATTACAATGGAACACCTCTATAGAACTACAATGGAACATACAGTATAAACAGAACTACAATGGAACACATATATAGAACTACAATGGAACATACCGTATAAACAGAACTACAATGGAACACCTCTATAGAACTACAATGTAACATACAGTATAAACAGAACTACAATGGAACACCTCTATAGAACTACAATGGAACACCTATATAGAACTACAATGGAACACCTGTATAGAACTACAATGGAACACCTGTATAGAACTACAATGGAACATAAAGTATAAACAGAACTACAATGGAACACCTCTATAGAACTACAATGTAACATACAGTATAAACAGAACTACAATGGAACATACAGTATAAACATAACTACAATGGAACACCTCTATAGAACTACAATGGAACATACCGTATAAACAGAACTACAATGGAACATACAGTATAAACAGAACTAACACCTCTATAGAACTACAATGGAACATACAGTATAAACAGAACTACAATGGAACATACAGTATAAACAGAACTACAATGGAACATACAGTATAAACATAACTACAATGGAACACCTCTATAGAACTACAATGGAACATACAGTATAAACATAACTACAATGGAACATACAGTTTAAACATAACTACAATGGAACACCTATATAGAACTACAATGGAACATACAGTATACACAGAACTACAATGGAACATACAGTATAAACAGAACTACAATGGAACATACAGTATAAACAGAACTACAATAGAACACATATATAGAACTACAATGGAACATACCGTATAAACAGAACTACAATGGAACACCTCTATAGAACTACAATGTAACATAAAGTATAAACAGAACTACAATGGAACATACAGTATAAACAGAACTACAATGGAACACCTCTATAGAACTACAATGGAACATACAGTATAAACAGAACTACAATGGAACACCTCTATAGAACTACAATGGAACACCATAGATGCAGTAAAGTGGTCATTGGAACTCAAACCAAACAATGGAAATGCCATGTAAAAGTGTGGGGAAAGATGCTGTGGGGAAGAGATTCCGTATCTCCTCACTGCCTCCCGGCACAATGAGCCTACATTTAGGCTATTGTTTATACAGTGAGCTCCAAAAGGTATTGGGACAGTGACAAATTTTTTGTTGTTTTGTCTCTGTACTCCAGCACTTTGGATTTGAAATGATAAAATGACTATGAAGTTAAAGTGCAGAGTGCCAGCTTTAATTTGAGGGTATTTTCATTCATATTGGGTAAATCGTTTAGAAAGTATAGCACTTATATGTGTAATAAAGTAGTAAAAAGTGAAGTATTTGGTCCCATATTCATAGCACGCAATGACTACATCAAGTGTATGTCTCTACAAATATGTTGGATGCATTTGCTGTTTGTTTTGGTTGTGTTTCAGATTATTTGGTGCCCAATAGACATGGTGAATAATAGAATGGTAAATAATGTCATTTTGGAGTCACTTTTATTGTAAATAAGAATATAATATGTTTTCTAAGCACTTCTAAATTAATGTGGATGCTACCATGATTATGGATAATCCTGAATGAATTGTGAACAATGATGAGTGAGAAAGTTACAGACACACAAATATCATCCCCCCCAAAAATGCTAACCTCCCCTGTTATTGTAATGGTGAGAGGTTTGTATGTCTTGGGGGTATGATATAAAATGCTAACCTCCCCTGTTATTGTAATGGTGAGAGGTTAGCATGTCTTGGGGGCATGATATAAAATGCTAACCTCCCCTGTTATTGTAATGGTGAGAGGTTTGTATGTCTTGGGGGTATGATATAAAATGCTAACCTCCCCTGTTATTGTAATGGTGAGAGGTTAGCATGTCTTGGGGGTATGATATAAAATGCTAACTTCCTCTGTTATTGTAATGGTGAGAGGTTAGCATGTCTTGGGGGTATGATATAAAATGCTAACCTCCCCTGTTATTGTAATGGTGAGAGGTTAGCATGTCTTGGGGGTATGATATAAAATGCTAACCTCCCCTGTTATTGTAATGGTGAGAGGTTAGCATGTCTTGGAGGTATGACATAAAATGCTAACCTCCCCTGTTATTGTAATGGTGAGAGGTTAGCATGTCTTGGGGGTATGATATAAAATGCTAACCTCCCCTGTTATTGTAATGGTGAGAGGTTAGCATGTCTTGGGGGTATGATATAAAATGCTAACCTCCCCTGTTATTGTAATGGTGAGAGGTTTGTATGTCTTGGGGGTATGATATAAAATGCTAACCTCCCCTGTTATTGTAATGGTGAGAGGTTTGTATGTCTTGGGGGTATGATATAAAATGCTAACTTCCTCTGTTATTGTAATGGTGAGAGGTTAGCATGTCTTGGGGGTATGATATAAAATGCTAACCTCCTCTGTTATTGTAATGGTGAGAGGTTAGCATGTCTTGGAGGTATCTGTAACTTTCTCACTCATCATTATAGAAAACAACAGTCATGTGACAGATGTAAAGAGTAGAAAATAATCTTGCTGCTGTTGATAATTGAAACAAAGTTGTTTTTCCTGCTTAGAAAATGCAGAAATTAAAGAAAGTAAAAAAGTATTCTATGAAATTCTATTCAAGTTAACAAAACGCCATGCACTCACTCCAGTGAATATGCATATACAAATACATATAAATATCCCTCTGACAGTGAGTGGTGACGGTTTCCCTCTTCCATATGACAGCCAGACAGACTGCACTACCACACAACACACAAAATACCTTCTCCGGAGACTGACAATGTTATGATTATATTCACTGTTCATTTGTTGAAGTGAGAAAATAAAATTAATGAATTGTACGGAGTCCAAATTAGGATTGCCTCAGAGTCACAAGGAGTTGGAGTTGTATTAATATGGACACCGTACATATAGTTATTTTCTGAATATTTTTATTTTAATCCATGTGTGACTGGCATCATCAACACAGGGGCCAAAGGTTAACCGAAAATATCCATCACTCTCATTAGCCAATCGTAAAGAAGCCAATCGTAAATTAGCCAATCATAAAGAAGCCAATCGTAAATTAGCCAATAATAATTGATATTCAATCTAGCACAGTTCTAGAGTTCAGAGGATGCTCTGAGGGTAAATGAGAGAGTCAGCAGGCTAGATAGAGTGTTGTGTTGTGATCGTGAAGCCTCTGATACGCTCGGCTGCTTTTCCTGACAACAGGGTCATAGGGAGGCAGTCTTTAATAAAGGCCTACTCTGTGATATTTACAGATACTTTGGGTAATTTGGCAGAGGTCACAGAGTGTAGGCTAAATCTCTGCTGCTATCTAGTGTGCGTGCATGTGTGCATTTGTGTGTTTGTGTGTGTGTGTGTGTGTGTATGTGTGTGTGTGTATGTGTGTGTGTGTGTGTGTGTGTGTGTGTGTGTGTGTGTGTGTGTGTGTGTGTGTGTGTGTGTGTGTGTGTGTGTGTGTGTGTGTGTGTGTGTGTGTGTGTGTGTGTGTGTGTGTGTTCTGTAGCCCTTCCTTCATCTTCAGTGCTGTCTGTTTCTTGCTGTTCTCTTGTGTAACTAAGTGTGAATTAGTCAAGCTGATTGAATTGGTTTCAGAATTAGATTATGTTTGGTTCCACTGCATTAGACACAATGTCAGTCTCCATAAGAGGCTGCTAACAATATTCATCACATACTGTATATCCCTCTCTGCTGTGATTCAGAGTCTGAGTGACACACTGAACTAATGTAAAACAGAAGCAATAACCAGGAACAAGGTTGGCATGTAGTTGTGTATGCACCAGTAGGTAATAACAGGGACCTTTCCTAGCCAGGTCATATGTGTTTGTGTCGTCACGTCCTTCGCAACGTTCATTTATTCTGATGTCAGGTCAAAGAGATAAAAACCTCTCAACATTCCATATGTTCCAGACCAAATGTTCCAGACCGGATGTTCTAGACCGAAGGTTCTAGACCGGATGTTCGAGACAAAATGTTCTAGACCGGATGTTTTAGACCGGATGTTCGAGACCAAATGTTCACGACCGGATGTTCTAGACCGGATGTTCTAGACCGAAGGTTCGAGACCAAATGTTCACGACCGGATGTTCTAGACCAAATGATCTAGACCAAATGTTCAAGACCAAGTGTTCTAGACCGGATGTTCGAGACCGAATGTTCCAGACCGGATGTTCCAGACCGGATGTTCTAGACGGGATGTTCTGGACCGAATGTTCCAGACCAAATGTTCTAGAATACCTTTGGATCAATAGAGATGAAAAAGGAAAGAGGATGAGTCTGCATCTCAGACAGACAGACAGCTAGACAGACAGACAGCTAGACAGACAGACAGAGACAGACAGACAGACAGACAGACAGACAGACAGACAGACAGACAGACAGACAGACAGACAGACAGACAGACAGACAGACAGACACACACACAGACAGCTAGACAGACACACAGACAGCTAGACAGACACACAAACATACAGGCAGACAGATAGACAGACAGCCAGACACACAGACAGCTAGACAGACAGACATACAGGCAGACAGCTAGACAGACAGACAGACAGACAGACAGACAGACAGACAGACAGACAGACAGACAGACAGACAGACAGACAGACAGACAGACAGCTAGACAGACAGACAGACAGACAGACAGACAGACAGACAGACAGACAGACAGACAGACAGACAGACAGACAGACAGCTAGACAGACAGACAGACATACAGGCAGACAGCTAGATAGCCAGACAGCCAGACAGACAGACAGACAGACAGACAGCTAGACACACAGACAGCTAGACAGACAGACAGACAGACAGACAGAGAGACAACTAGACAGACAGCTAGACAGACATAGAGACAGCCAGACAGACAGACAGACGGGAGCGTACCATCAATAAAATATATCATGCAACAGCAGGCTACAGCTTAAGACATTGTAAAAGCAGACAAATCAATGATGTAAAACATCACTGGAGAGATGGCTACTGTACACCATCCTCTATGGGTTAGGTAACAAATCCCTGGAGAGATGGCTAATATACATCATCCTGTATGGGTTAGGTAAAACATCACTGGAGAGATGGCTACTGTACACCATCCTCTATGGGTTAGGTAAAACATCACTGGAGAGATGGCTACTGTACACCATCCTCTATGGGTTAGGTAACAATTCCCTGGAGAGATGGCTAATATACACCATCCTCTATGGGTTAGGTAACAAATCCCTGGAGAGATGGCTAATATACACCATCCTGTATGGGTTAGGTAACAAATCCCTGGAGAGATGGCTAATATACACCATCCTCTATGGGTTAGGTAAAACATCACTGGAGAGATGGCTAATGTACACCATCCTGTATGGGTTAGGTAAAACATCACTGGAGAGATGGCTAATGTACACCATCCTCTATGGGTTAGGTAAAACATCACTGGAGAGATGGCTACTGTACACCATCCTCTATGGGTTAGATAAAACATCCCTGGAGAGATGGCTTCTGTTCACCATCCTCTATGGGTTAGGTAAAACATCACTGGAGAGATGGCTACTGTACACCATCCTCTATGGGTTAGGTAAAACATCACTGGAGAGATGGCTACTGTACACCATCCTCTATGGGTTAGATAAAACATCCCTGGAGAGATGGCTTCTGTTCACCATCCTCTATGGGTTAGGTAAAACATCACTGGAGAGATGGCTACTGTACACCATCCTCTATGGGTTAGGTAAAACATCCCTGGAGAGATGGCTACTGTCCACCATCCTCTATGGGTTAGGTAACAAATCCCTGGAGAGATGGCTAATGTACACCATCCTCTATGGGTTAGGTAAAACATCCCTGGAGAGATGGCTAATATACACCATCCTGTATGGGTTAGGTAAAACATCACTGGAGAGATGGCTAATGTACACCATCCTCTATGGGTTAGGTAAAACATCACTGGAGAGATGGCTACTGTACACCATCCTCTATGGGTTAGGTAAAACATCCCTGGAGAGATGGCTAATATACACCATCCTGTATGGGTTAGGTAACACATCACTGGAGAGATGGCTACTCACCACCATCATCTATGGGTTAGGTAAAACATCACTGGAGAGATGGCTACTGTACACCATCCTCTATGGGTTAGGTAAAACATCACTGGAGAGATGGCTACTGTACATCATCCTCTATGGGTTAGGTAACAAATTCCTGGAGAGATGGCTAATATACACCATCCTCTATGGCTTAGGTAAAACATCACTGGAGAGATGGCTACTGTATACCATCCTCTATGGGTTAGGTAAAACATCACTGGAGAGATGGCTACTGTACACCATCCTCTATGGGTTAGGTAAAACATCACTGGAGAGATGGCTACTGTACACCATCCTCTATGGGTTAGGTAAAACATCACTGGAGAGATGGCTAATGTACACCATCCTCTATGGGTTAGGTAAAACATCACTGGAGAGATGGCTACTGTACACCATCCTCTATGGGTTAGGTAAAACATCACTGGAGAGATGGCTACTGTACACCATCCTCTATGGGTTAGGTAAAACATCACTGGAGAGATGGCTACTGTACACCATCCTCTATGGGTTAGGTAAAACATCACTGGAGAGATGGCTACTGTACACCATCCTTTATGGGTTAGGTAAAACATCACTGGAGAGATGGCTAATATACACCATCCTGTATGGGTTAGGTAAAACATCACTGGAGAGATGGCTAATATACACCATCGTCTATGGGTTAGGTAAAACATCACTGGAGAGATGGCTACTGTACACCATCCTCTATGGGTTAGGTAAAACATCACTGGAGAGATGGCTACTGTACATCATCCTCTATGGGTTAGGTAACAATTCCCTGGAGAGATGGCTAATATACACCATCCTGTATGGGTTAGGTAACAAATCCCTGGAGAGATGACTAATATACACCATCCTCTATGGGTTAGGTAAAACATCACTGGAGAGATGGCTAATGTACACCATCCTGTATGGGTTAGGTAAAACATCACTGGAGAGATGGCTAATGTACACCATCCGATATGGGTTAGGAAAAACATCACTGGAGAGATGGCTAATGTACACCATCCTCTATGGATTAGGTAAAACATCACTGGAGAGATGGCTAATGTACACCATCCTCTATGGGTTAGGTAAAACATCACTGGAGAGATGGCTAATGTACACCATCCGATATGGGTTAGGTAAAACATCACTGGAGAGATGGCTAATGTACACCATCCTCTATGGGTTAGGTAAAACATCACTGGAGAGATGGCTACTGTACACCATCCTCTATGGGTTAGGTAAAACATCACTGGAGAGATGGCTACTGTACACCATCCTCTATGGGTTAGGTAAAACATCACTGGAGAGATGGCTACTGTACACCATCCTCTATGGGTTAGGTAAAACATCACTGGAGAGATGGCTACTGTACACCATCCTCTATGGGTTAGGTAAACCATCACTGGAGAGATGGCTAATGTACACCATCCGATATGGGTTAGGAAAAACATCACTGGAGAGATGGCTAATGTACACCATCCGATATGGGTTAGGTAAGACATCACTGGAGAGATGGCTACTGTACACCATCCTCTATGGGTTAGGTAAACCATCACTGGAGAGATGGCTAATGTACACCATCCGATATGGGTTAGGAAAAACATCACTGGAGAGATGGCTAATGTACACCATCCGATATTGGTTAGGAAAAACATCACTGGAGAGATGGCTAATATACACCATCCTGTATGGGTTAGGTAACAAATCCCTGGAGAGATGACTAATATACACCATCCTCTATGGGTTAGGTAAAACATCACTGGAGAGATGGCTAATGTACACCATCCTGTATGGGTTAGGTAAAACATCACTGGAGAGATGGCTAATGTACACCATCCGATATGGGTTAGGAAAAACATCACTGGAGAGATGGCTAATGTACACCATCCTCTATGGATTAGGTAAAACATCACTGGAGAGATGGCTAATGTACACCATCCTCTATGGGTTAGGTAAAACATCACTGGAGAGATGGCTAATGTACACCATCCGATATGGGTTAGGTAAAACATCACTGGAGAGATGGCTAATGTACACCATCCTCTATGGGTTAGGTAAAACATCACTGGAGAGATGGCTACTGTACACCATCCTCTATGGGTTAGGTAAAACATCACTGGAGAGATGGCTACTGTACACCATCCTCTATGGGTTAGGTAAAACATCACTGGAGAGATGGCTACTGTACACCATCCTCTATGGGTTAGGTAAAACATCACTGGAGAGATGGCTACTGTACACCATCCTCTATGGGTTAGGTAAACCATCACTGGAGAGATGGCTAATGTACACCATCCGATATGGGTTAGGAAAAACATCACTGGAGAGATGGCTAATGTACACCATCCGATATGGGTTAGGTAAGACATCACTGGAGAGATGGCTAATGTACACCATCCGATATGGGTTAGGTAAGACATCACTGGAGAGATGGCTAATGTACACCATCCTCTATGGGTTAGGTAAAACATCACTCCAGTTCAAAACAAAGAGCACAGAATATTATCATCCTACACATCACCATTACTATCATAATGTCCCATAACTCCAATCATATCGGAGTCTCACCATATAACCATGCGAAAATAACTTCTGTCACCCACGATACTCCAGTCATCCAGGCGTCTCACCATACAATCATGAGAAAATGTTTTGCACCCAGGGAGCACTGTGCTACTAGGAAAAAAATCCCCCAGATAATAACTGTTGTAATGAATTGCTGTACCATCGTTTCCTATTTTTAAAAAAGCAAGTGCTGTTTTGTTAGCGTCATGGTTATAACATTACTACAGCAAAAATGGCTTGCTTCTAGCCCAACCACGTCAAAACATCTGACCCATGTACAGAATGGGTCAGATACCCATAAAACCTAGCGGTCAAATGGTTCCAATCGGTTTTTTCCCATTCTATATTTTTCCCTTAGGGGATTTTAGAAACACTTAAAATGAGGGATGTGTTTTGTGTAGGCTTACCCTGGCGCGATGTTTTGATAACCGTGTCTAGGACAAGGTCAATGGTCACTTTTATCAATATAGTTGCCTGTATTTACCCCCCAGAAATTAAATGCTAATTAGCTGCTAATGTGGCTATTATAAAGAACTACAAATGCCATGGCGTTCTGGACGAGACTGCCGAATCGAGGCAAAGACAAAAGTCTCTGGATTAACTACAGTTGAAGGCGGAAGTTTACATACACCTTCGCCAAATACATTTAAACTCAGTTTTTCACAATTCCTGACATAGTAAAAATTCCCTGTCTTAGGTCAGTTAGGATCTCCACTTTATTTTAAGAATGTGAAATGTCAGAATAATAGTAGAGAGAATGACTTTCAGCTTTTATTATTTTCATCTCATTACCCGTAGGTCAGAAGTTTACATACACTCAATTTGTATTTGGTAGCATTGCCTTTAAATTGTTTAACTGGGTCAAATGTTTCGGGTAGCCTCCCACAAGCTTCCCACAATAAATTGGGTGAATTTTGGCCAATTCCTCCTGACAGAGCTAGTGTAACTGAGTCAGGTTTGGATTCCTCCTTGCTCGCACACGCTTTTTCAGTTCTGCCCACAAATTTTCTATAGGATTGAGGTCAAGGCTTTGTGATGGCCATTCCAATACCTTGACTTTGTTGTCCTTAAGCCATTTTGCCACAACTTTGGAAGCATGCTTGGGGTTGTTGTCTATTTGGACGACCCATTTGTGATCAAGCTTTAACTTCCTGACTGATGTCTTGAGATGCTGCTTCAATATATCCACATAATTTCCTTTCCTCATGATGCCATCTATTTTGTGAAAAGCACCAGCCCCTCCTGCAGCAAAGCACCCTCACAACATGATGCTGCCACCCCCGTGGTTCACGGATGGGATGGTGTTCTTTGGCTTGCAAGCCTCCCCCTTTTTCCTCCAAATAGTTATATTTTTGTTTCACCAGACCAGAGGACATTTCTCCAAAAAGTACGATCTTTGTCCCCATGTGCAGTTGCAAACCGTAGTCTGGCTTTTTATATGGCGGTTTTGGAGCAGTGGCTTCTTCCTTGCTGAGTGGCCTTTCAGGTTATGTTGATATAGGACTCGTTTTACTGTGGATATAGATACGTTTGTACCGGTTTCCTCCAGCATCTTCACAAGGTCCTTTGCTGTTGTTCTGGGATTGATTTGCACTTTTCGTACCAAAGTACGTTCATCTCTAGGAGACAGAACGCGTCTCCTTCCTGAGAGGTATGACGGCTGTGCGGTCCCATGGTGTTTATACTCGCGTACTATTGTTTGTACAGATGAACGTGGTGCCTTCAGGAATTTGGAAATGGCTCCTAATGATGAAACAGACTTGTGGAGGTTTACAATTTTTTTTCTAACATCTTGGCTGATTTCTTTAGATTTTCCCATGATGTCAAGCAAAGAAGTACTTAGTTTGAAGGTAGGCCTTGAAATACATCCACAGGTACACCTCCAATTGACTCAAATGATGTCAATTAGCCTATCAGAAGCTTTTAAAGCCATGACATAATTTTATGGAATTTTCCAAGCTGTTTAACTTCTCTAGGATAGGGGGCAGCATTTTCACGTTTGAATGAAAAGCATACCCAAATTCAACTGCCAGCTACTCATCCCCGGAAGATAAGATATGCATATTATTAGTAGATTTGGATAGAAACCACTCTGAAGTTTCTAAAACTGTTTGAATCATGTCTGTGAGTATAACAGAACTTACTTAGCAGGCGAAACCCAGAGGACAAACCATTCAGATTTTTTTTTTAGGTCACTCTCTTTTCAATGAATTTTCATTGGGAATCCAGATTTCTAATTGACCTTCTTGCAGTTCCTACCATTTCCACTGGATGTCAACAGTCTTTAGAAATTGGTTGAGGTTTTTTCCTTTGTGTAATAAAGAAGTACGGCCATCTTGAATGAGGGTCACTTAAAGTGTCCTGTTTGTTAGAGGAGCGTGACCAGAAAGCTAGCTACAGTTTGTTTTAATCCTGTATTGAACACAGATCATCCCGTCTTCAATTTTATCGATTATTTATGTTAAAAAATACCTAAAGTTGTATTACAAAAGTAGTTTGAAATGGTTTGGCAAAGTTTGCAGGTAACTTTTGAGATATTTTGTAGTAACGTTGCACAAGTTGGAACCAGTGTTTTTCTGGATCAAACGCGCCAAATAAATGGACATTTTGGATATATATCGACGGAATTAATCGAACAAAAGGACCATTTGTGATGTTTATGGGACATTTTGGAGTGCCAACAACAGAAGCTCATCAAAGGTAAGGCATGAATTATATTTTTATTTCTGCGTTTTGTGTCGCGCCTGCAGGGGTGAAATATGCTTCTCTCTCTTTGTTTACTCTGTTGCTATCCTCAGATAATAGCATCGTTTGCTTTCGCCGAAAAGCCTATTTGAATTCTGACATGTTGGCTGGATTCACAACAAGTGTAGCTTTAATTTGGTATCTTTCATGTGTGATTTAATGAAAGTTTGATTTTTATAGTAATTTATTTGAATTTGGCGCTCTGTATTTTTACTGGCTTTTGGCCAAGTGGGACGTTAGCGTCCCACATATCCCAGAGAAGTTAAAGGCACAGTCAACTTAGTGTATGTAAACTTCTGACCCACTGGAATTGTGATACAGTGGATTATAAATAATCTGTCTGTAATCAATCTTTGGAAAAATTACTTGTATAATGTACAAAGTAGATGTCCTAACCGAATTGCCAAAACTATAGTTCGTTAACAAGAAATTTGTGGAGTGGTTGAAAAACTAGTTTTAATGACTCCAACCTAAGTGACTGTAAACTTCCAACTTCAACTGTATCAAATGTTAGCTAAATGTAGTAATGAATACATTGACTACATTTATTTAAATGGACACTTCTGTGAACTGTCTTAAATTCACTGAAGTCAGATTTTCCAGTTTTGAGTTAACAGTTGTTTTGAGCGCGGCAGAAATGATGCTTGAAATGTAAGATGGCGCCGGAGAAGATGGCAGACGTTTTACGTGCCCCCAGCCGATTGTGTTTTTTTGTTTGTTTATTTGCGTTGTTTTCAACTTATTATTTAACTTATTTTGTACATAATGTTGCCGCTACCTTCTCTTATGACTGAAAATAACTTCTGGACATCAGGACTGCAATTACTCACCACGGACCAGCAGAAAACTTGTTTTTCTTTCACAACTCTGAGGAGCCCAACACGAAGGATACACTGCTTCCTCGGGAACAGGCCCCGATCCCCTAAACTGTGTGAAGAGGAGGCGGAGAAAAAGAGGCCGAAAGTCGGGCTGCCTTCTGAGAATTCGTAGGCGATCGAATAAACCCCCACTTCCCTCCATTCTGCTAGCAAACGTGCAATCTTTGGACAATAAAATCGGCGAGTTACGCAGAATATTAAACTACCAACGGGACATTAAAAACTGTAACATCTTATGCTTCACGAAGTCGTGGCTGAACGACGACAACATCAACATACAGCTGGCTGGTTATACGATGTACCGACAGGATAGAACAGCGGCGTCTGGTAAGACAAGGGGCGGCGGTATATGTATTTTTGTAAACAACAGCTGTTGCAAGATATCTAATGTTGCGCGCTATTGCTCGCCTGAGGTAGAGTATCTCATGATAAGCTGTAGACCATACTACCTACCGAGAGAGTTTTCATCTGTATTCCTTGTATCGGTTTACATACCACCACAGTCAGCGTCTGGCACTAAGACAGCATTGAATGAGCTGTATTCCGTCATAAGCAAACAAGAAAACGCTCACCCAGAGGCGGCGCTCCTAGTAGCCGGGGACTATAATGCAGGGAAACATCAAATTTCTATTGGCATGTTAAATGTGCAACCAGAGGAAAAATAACTAGAAATTCTTGAGGGAAACCTGTTTCAGTCTTCAAGAGATTTGAGACTGGGACAGAGGTTCACCTTCCAGCAGGACAATAACCCTAAGCATACTGCTAAAGCAACACTTAAGTGATTTAAGGGGAAACATTTAAATGTCTTGGAATGGCCTCGTCAAAGCCCAGACCTCAATCCAATTGAGAATCGGTGGTATGACTTCAAGATTGCTGTACACCAGCAAAACCTATCCAACTTGAAGGAGCTGGAGCAGTTTTGCATCCACGAATGGGAAAAAATCCCAGTGGCTAGATGTGCCAAGCTTATAGAGAAAACCCCCAAGAGACTTGCTTTATACTTACCACCTAGGTCCTTTTTTCAGTAATAGTGAAATCAGACATTTTTGCTGAGTACCTTATTGTCTACCATTTTATAGGAGTAGATAAAACATGGTGGATCTTTGAGTAGATAAAAAAAAAGTTTGATATACCTCTACTGGTATGCCATCCAGGAATCATATCATAGAACCGTACATACAGCATTTTAGAGTATGATACGAACATGTCTTGTTAATCCTGGATCTCCATAGTGACATGCCACACACTCAATATTACACAAATTAGACGCAGCAACGCACATCACGTTAATAAATACAATAATATAATATTATTATTACTCTGTTATGAAATAGTGGGACAAGATCCGAGTTGTACTGTACTCACCACGTAAAGCTGCTTCCATAGCAAGGCCCATTCCTGCAGAGTGGAGGTCACCTCCGTCACTATGGGGTCTTCTACTGGTACCACAGTCTCATACTGCCTGTACACAGAAGTGAAAAATATATTTGAATAAGCATTATGATTAACCGCAAAGTAGAGCTCTGCTAACTGACCCGAGCTCGACAGGCCCTGACATTATACATTGGGTTAGGGCCAGGTAGGGCCTTTAAAAAAAATTAATAACTCGGGTACGGGTAGGGCTCGGGTATCACTAAATTGATCACTAACAATTTGAAGCGGAGCCATTTGTTCGTGCTGCACAGTACAGACATATCTGGAAAATTCTGGGACAAGGAGAGCTCTCCTTCAAGGAGTGAATTCGAGTCAATACAGCACTAGCTCAAAAACCCAACATTAGCATGTATTTCGTCAACAACAAATACAATATTATAAATATTTTCCAGAGATGTGAGACAATTAATTTGCTATCTGTAATAGTGTATAGCTTTGGAATCGTGACATAACGTACTTTAGAGGAAAATAAGCCCATTTCTCGACTCTTACCCTGACATTGAGAAGAGATTGCATGACGATTAGCCTAACAAACGTGTTACGCAGCATGACCATGTGAATGTGATTGCTGGTTGGGGAATTATACCTTCATTTATTCATCGCCCAATGGGATTCCTATCTCCTTCTTTATCTACTGTCTCTGGCAGAGCAGCCAAACCCTATATCTGTCACTCCCTTAGTTCCATTACCAAGGCAGTATTAGTTATGTGTTTCATGTGCAGATGAGACTCTTGTTTTGAATCGTTCCATATTTCTTGTGTTATTAAACTCCCCCCCCCCCCCCCCCCGCACATGCCGCTCAACTCCCAGCGTCTCCGATACAGAATACTGCCTCGCACAAATGGAAGCAACAGGGAATCAGACATCTCCCAGACGGTCGACGAACAGGGATACCTACTTTGTCAGCACCACGACCAGGTGGCACAACTGGTGACGGCTATGGAGGATGTTCGAGAGGCGTTGTCTTCAACAAGCAGAGGATACTCCATCACCAGTCGACCCAGCGAGCCAGAACACCAGTCTATTCAGCAGTCCCCCAGGTCAGAAATGCACATTTGTCTCTCCCGGACAAATATGACGGAACTCCATCTAAATGCCATGGCTTCCTACTCCAGTGCTCCCTTTTACACCAGATTTTGCGCACCAGATGGGAGCTTCCACCATTGAGAGGTCCAAGGTTGCCACGGGCATTTCTCATCCGACTGGCTTCGTATGCGGGGTTATGGCTGTGTTCAGAGGTATTTTAGATCATCCACCGGAGGACAGAGAGGAGGGAGAGCGCCTATTCTAATTACGGTAGGATGACCTTCTGGACAGTAGCAGCATCCAGCGGATGGAATGAGACAGCTCTCTGTACGCTATTCAGAAGAGGACTGTGAGAGGAGGGCCAGACGAAACTGGCACGTCGAGACAACAACCTCTCCTTGGATGCACTCATCGCGATGGCCATCCATTTAGATAACCTACTTCGGGAGCGTCGGTACACTCATCGCTCCTCCCTTTACTTTTATTATTCTCTGAACATCTCCTCATAGTCGCTCTCCTCTACGTTTCCGCTTCAAGCCCTGATAATTGGCCACTAGGATCCTGGAACCATCACACACATCACCTCACCACTCACCCTCACTGTGGAGTTGATTCATAAGGAACGCATTCCCTTATTCATCATTAGTGCACCAGCTCACAAGATAATCTTTGTGCCTCCCATGGCTCCAACGACATAACCCCACCATCTCATGGTCGAGGATGATAACCACGGACAGGTCACCCGAATGCTGGAGGACCTGCTTTCCCGTCCTCTCTCGAGTCATAGCCCCTGTGGTCTGGGACGTAGATGTGTACATTCGCCAGGCTCTGGAGAAGGAACCTGCCCCCCTGAGTGCATCTACGTTCCCACGAGGATAAGGGATAGGTTGCTGACCTGGGCGCACACAGCTGTCGTCGCTGGACATCCAGGGATCACCCGTACTATTCAATCTCTCTCCGAGAAGTATTAGTTGCCCACCTAGGCGCAGGACATTATTCGCTACGTCAACTCTTGTTCTGTGTGTGCCCAAACTAAATCCCCCCGGCACGCTCCAGCAGGGAAACTCCATCCCCCTTGCCTCAACATCCCTGGTCTCATCTATCCATTGATTTTGTCACTGATCTCCCAGTCTTCGGGGTCACGGTCAGCCTCACTTCCGGGTATATGCCTCAGTCTAACGGGCAGTCAGGGAGGATGAACCCTGAGGAGCCACAACCAGGACCGGCAGGGGGAGTGGGCGATTCCGATTCCTTCCCTGGTCAGAATTCATTACGCCACTCTTCCACTGAGCTGACTCCCAGTGTGTTCTGAGTTATCAGCCTGCCCTGGCTCCTTGGATCCCGGGCCAGACCAAAGCTCCTGTGGTGGATGAGTGCTTCAGGCACGCAGAAGAAGTGTGGAGCGATGCCCACGTGAAACTCAAACGCGCTGTCCACCATCAGAAGGAGCAGGAGGATCGCCACCGCTGGGAGGCTCCTGTGTTCCAACCTGGTGATCGTGTCTGGCTCTCCACCAGGAACCTCCCACTCCGCCTGCCCTGCAAGAAGCTGAGCCCCCGGTTTGTGGGGCTGTTCAAGGTTCTCCGGAGGGTCAACGAGGTGACGTATAGATTACAGCTCCCCAGTGACTACCATATCTCACCTTCTTAGGCTGTTGGTTCCTGGTCCCCTGGCTGAGGCTGTCCCCAATGACACCCCTCCATCTCCCCTGGACATCAAGGGAGGTCCCTCCTATGCCGTCAGATACCTACTGGACGCTCGACGTCATGGGGGTCGGCTCCAGTCACTCCCTTAGTTCCATTCCCCAGGCAGTATTAGTTATGTGTTTCATGTCCAGAAGCTACTCTTGTCTTGTATTATTAAACTCACCCCCTGCACCTGCTTCTAGACTCCCGGCGTCTCCCTTACAGAGTGACAGACAGATAGGAGCAGCTAATAAACAGAGGAAGTTATTTCGTGTTTCAGGCAGGGCAAGGCCTTAAATTTGGTCCTGCTTATGCCGTCAGATGCCTACTGGACCCCCGATGTCATGGGGGTTGTCTCCAGTACCTGGTGGACTGGGAGGGGTATGGTCCAGAGGAGCAGTGTTGGGTTTCGGTGGAGGACATTCTTGATCCCAACATCATCCGTGATTTCCACCTTCACCGTCAGGACTGGCCCGCTCCTCGCCCTCGAGGCCGTCCCCCTGGCCGGCATCATCCTGCGGTGTTGGGGGGGTACTGTCACGTCTACACCCACCTCTCCGGCGTTCGAAGTCGCCGGTTTACTAATCACTGGCTCTAATAACCATCATTACGCACACCTGGCACCATCGTTATGCGCACAATCGCATCATCATGAGACACACCTGGACTCCATAAGTTCACTGATTACCTCCCCTTTATCTGTCACTCCCTTAGTTCCATTCTCTAGGCAGTAGTAGTTATGTGTTTCATGCCCAGACGCTACTCTTGCCTTGTATTATTAAACTCACCCCCAGCACCTGCTTCTCTACTCCCAGTGTCTCCGTTACAGAGTGACAGACCGATAGTAAATCCATTAGCTGCTCCTAACGGAGGAAGTTATTTCTGACTTCGGGTTTCGGGCAGGGCAAGGCCTTTAATTTGGCAGAAGCAATCGGCCTGGGTACGATAGGCCCTGAACGGCGCAGGTAAGGGTAGGGCTCGGAATAAAAATGTATTACTGTGCAGGGCTTTACCGCACATCATCAACATTGTGAACATTGTTTGTGTGTGTGTGTGTGGGTAAGCCTTCAGATATTTGACATACTGTAAATGTATTACTATCTATCTATCCCCAGCAAACTGTATATTACCATATAAATGTCCCTCCTAAATCATTCAGAAGCCAGATGGTTTAAAAATCTGTTTTGCAAACTTTAAAACCAAACTGCAATTACACAGGTCTTACAGTCCTAATACGCCCGACACTAACCAACCTCCGTCATAGCTTAAATCTACCCTCTCTCAAAAACACTCTCAACTTCTCCCCTCTCCGTCATCTCCATCCTCTCCTCCCTCCCTTTACATTTGTCCCTCTCTCTACCTCTCCTTTAGCCTCCCAATGCATCCCTCCCCATCCTTCCTCTCTCCCTATATCCCACCCTCTCTCTACCTCTCCTTTAGCCTCCCAATGCATCCCTCCCCATCCTTCCTCTCTCCCTATATCCCACCCTCTCTCTACCTCTCCTTTAGCCTCCCAATGCATCCCTCCCCATCCTTCCTCTCTCCCTATATCCCACCCTCTCTCTACCTCTCCTTTAGCCTCCCAATGCATCCCTCCCCATCCTTCCTCTCTCCCTATATCCCACCCTCTCTCTACCTCTCCTTTAGCCTCCCAATGCATCCCTCCCCATCCTTCCTCTCTCCCTATATCCCACCCTCTCTCTACCTCTCCTTTAGCCTCCCAATGCATCCCTCCCCATCCTTCCTCTCTCCCTATATCCCACCCTCTCTCTACCTCTCCTTTAGCCTCCCAATGCATCTCTCCCCATCCTTCCTCTCTCCCTATATCCCACCCTCTCTCTACCTCTCCTTTAGCCTCCCAATGCATCCCTCCCCATCCTTCCTCTCTCCCTATATCCCACCCTCTCTCTACCTCTCCTTTAGCCTCCCAATGCATCCCTCCCCATCCTTCCTCTCTCCCTATATCCCACCCTCTCTCTACCTCTCCTTTAGCCTCCCAATGCATCCCTCCCCATCCTTCCTCTCTCCCTATATCCCACCCTCTCTCTACCTCTCCTTTAGCCTCCCAATGCATCCCTCCCCATCCTTCCTCTCTCCCTATATCCCACCCTCTCTCTACCTCTCCTTTAGCCTCCCAATGCATCCCTCCCCATCCTTCCTCTCTCCCTATATCCCACCCTCTCTCTACCTCTCCTTTAGCCTCCCAATGCATCCCTCCCCATCCTTCCTCTCTCCCTATATCCCACCCTCTCTCTACCTCTCCTTTAGCCTCCCAATACATCCCTCCCCATCCTTCCTCTCTCCCTATATCCCACCCTCTCTCATCCCCTTACTGATACATATATCATGGTCCTCCACCCCAGGCCACCTGATTCCACCGACGTTAGTTCCTGATTCCACCGACGTTAGTTCCTGATTCCACCGACGTTAGTTCCTGATTCCACCGACGTTAGTTCCTGATTCCACCGACGTTAGTTCCTGATTCCACCGGCGTTAGTTCCTGATTCCACCGACGTTAGTTCCTGATTCCACCGACGTTAGTTCCTGATTCCACCGACGTTAGTTCCTGATTCCACCGACGTTAGTTCCTGATTCCACCGACGTTAGTTCCTGATTCCACCGGCGTTAGTTCCTGATTCCACCGGCGTTAGTTCCTGATTCCACCGGCGTTAGTTCCTGATTCCACCGGCGTTAGTTCCTGATTCCACCGACGTTAGTTCCTGATTCCACCGACGTTAGTTCCTGATTCCACCGACGTTAGTTCCTGATTCCACCGACAAATACATATGAAAGTATGAACACAGACACACACCCAGATACATAAACATACACACAAACGCAAGCAAGGACACACGCACGCACATACAAACACATACAAAGGCTTGCATAAAGACCCAAGTAGAGATCCACATCTGTAACAGACACATCTGTAAAAGACCTAAAGTGGCTCTAGAGTTCCATCTCTCCATCTCCCCGCTGTCTTTTCCACTCTGTCTTTACATGCACCTGTATCTCCGTCTTTACATATACCTGTATCTCTGTCTTTACATGTACCTGTATCTCTGTCTTTACATATACCTGTGACGACCCTCCCACTCTGTCTACCGTTTTCTCTCTCTTTGCTCTTGTTTCCTTATTAGGATGCCGGTGGGCGGAGTTGGGAGGGTCGTCAGCTACATGGGAAACACCTGGGCCCACTCTCCCAGGATAAATACACCACTTCCCCATTCATGGAGGGAACTCTCTCCATGCAGACACCTTGATAGATTCGGTTATGTTTCATGGTGCTTTTTGGTTGTTTGTTTTAGCATCTTTCAACACCCTGCATTATCACATTCATGCATGTAAAACATTCACTTACACTACTGATTACTGATTACACACACCATTGTATATTATACCTAGTTTCGTTATTTAATAAATATATTTTGTTACTCCTTATCTCCACGTGGTCTCCCTTTTGTTACGGGCTCTGAGCCGGTTCGTGACAAGTGGGGGCTCGTCCAGGATTAATTGAACGTATTTGTTTGGGAGAACGTGGAGGTACGTGTTTGGTTTAAATATTTTGTTTGAGTTGATAGGCCCAGTATTGGTTGCCTTAGTTGTTTGGTTGGTGTGCTGCGTTGGAGAGAGTACATTGGTTAGTTTCCAGGCCCTGCCCAGCCTGGAAACTCTTGTTCTACTTTCTGTTGGGACATCGGTCTGAGGTGAGTAATCGGCTGTGTACCTCAGTGGGAGATTTGGATAGGGTAGTACTATTTACTACCCGGAGCTATAGCCTTTTACCCCTGATAGGTTTAGCGACGTGTTTCATTTTTGGAATATGTTGGGCATGGTTAATGTTTGTTATTTTTGTGTGGTGTCTGTGGACTGAGCAGTTGTCTCGGGGGCACATCCGTGGCTTGGTGGAATCTGCCAGCGTGCTGGGGGGTTTATTTCCTTGCCAGCGGGCTACAGTGCGTAAATACCCACCGCAAATCCGCATGAAGACTAGGGTTGAGTTAATGTAGGTTTGGGGAAGCTCCGTATCTCATCTCTCTTCTGTGGTGCTCAGGGTGATTGTCATTTCTTGAGTTGTGGTCTGGTGTGCTCAGCAGAGGGGAAGAGTGAGAATTTTTTTGTAACTATGGCGTCTTTTGTAGATGAGTTCATTCGCTTTCCATCAGAGGAATTGTTAGAATTAGGTACTAAAGAACAGCTGTTGAAAATCGCCGAATACTACAAGGTTGAAATTAGTGATAAACGTCTAAAGAATTCTATTAGGTTGATATTGAAGGCCAATTTGATGGAGAGTGGTATTCTTGAAGTTACCACTGGGTCAGCTTCTGCTGAGGAGTCATCTCCCCGTAATGTTACAATGGCCATTCCATCGGTTAGTCCTAGTAGTCTTCTTTTTGAACAGCAGAAAGAACTGCTTCTGTTACAGCAGCAGCATGATCGTGTAAAGTATGAAAAGGAATTAGCATTTAAACAAGATATTGAGTATGCTAAAATCAAGTTGCAACAAGAACGGATAGAGTTGGTTAGGGAAGGAAAGATTTCCGGGGAGAGTTTGTTCTGGGAAGGTGACCCAGATTTACCCAGGGGTCGTTCCTCTTTTGGTCGTGCCCCGGACACATTTGATATTGTTGGGAACTTACGGTTATTACCTCAGTTTAATGAAAAGGACCCTGAGACATTCTTTTCGTTGTTTGAGCGTGTTGCTGACGCTAGGAGTTGGCCTGATTCTGACCGCACCTTAATGTTGCAGTGTGTGCTGACTGGTAAAGCGCAGGAGGCATATTCAGCTCTTACTGTACACGACAGTGCCTGTTATGATAAGGTTAAAACGGCTGTGTTGCAGATTTATGAATTGGTCCCTGAGGCTTACCGCCAACGATTTAGAACTTTAAAAAGGGATGATAAACAGACTCATGTTGAGTTTGCGCGACAATTATCTGTACAGTTTAATCGCTGGTGTTCTGCCTCTGCAGTTGTGACTTTCCAAGGGCTGTGTGATCTGATTATGTTAGAGCAATTTAAGGACACAATCCCTGATCGTATTGCCACGTATATTAACGAACGAAAAGTAATGTCGCTGAAGCTGCGGTTTTGGCGGATGAGTATGTGTTGACTCACAAAAGAGTCTTTGCAGAGCCCCGTATTCGGAATGAGTGGGGGCGTTCGGATAGATTTGGGCTTCGCTCACCGAGATATTTTGGTTCACGGGCAGAGTTCAATTCAACTCGGGTTGAGCCTGACTCCCGTGGTAAAGCTGACTTTGGGCAAGAGTGTCACTACTGTCAAGGTTCAGGTCATTGGAAAAACGAATGTCCACTTCTCAGATCAAAGGGTGCTTACGCTAAACCTAAGCCTACCGCGTTAGCTGCGCCTGTTCTACATCAGTTCATTCATGACTCATTGCCTCAGGTCCAGGAGCATGTGAAAGTACATATTGATCCAGACTATTTACCTTTCATTACGGAAGGTTTTGTGTCTATGTTAGGAAGTAAGGAATTAGTGCCAGTGAAGATCTTGAGAGACACAGGTGCCTCCGAATCGTTTGTGTTGGAGTCTGTGTTACCCTTTTCAGCTGAGACTGATTCGGGGAATAGTGTTCTAATTAGGGGAATAGGTTTGAACACTCTTTCAGTTCCATTGCATAAACTGATGTTAGATTGTGGACTGGTGAAAGGTGAGGTTGTTGTGGGGGTGCGTCCTTCGTTGCCTATTGAGGGTATCGACGTTATTCTTGGGAATAACTTGGCAGGTGAGCGGGTGTGGCCTGTCGCGTTTCCATCTCTAGTGGTTTCCACAAAGCCGTCAGTTGTTGAGATTCCTGATGAGAGTGTACAGAGCTTCCCAGAGGTGTTCAGTGCGTGTGCAGTGACGCGTTCTATGAGCCGTGGCGAACTGGTCACTGTGCCGACTAATGAGAAGTATGCCACTGCTTTCCCTGTTATTCCGTTATCTGTTAACCGCTCAGATCTAATCAATGCGCAACGGACTGACTCCACATTAGAAGAGTTGCGTGACCAAATTGTGCCTGTGGAACAGTTGGGAGATGTCGCCCATGGTTATTTTCTCCAGGATGATGTCCTGATGAGAAAGTGGGTGTCTCATGGTAGTTGTTTTCTAGGGGAGGCGATTAGTCAGGTTGTGGTACCAGTAAAACTTCGTGAGTTGGTGTTGACAACTTCTCACAATGATGTTGCTGGACATATGGGTGTAGGGAAAACATACCATCGCATATTAAGACATTTCTTTTGGCCTAGATTAAAGAGGGATGTTTCTGATTTCATCAAAACTTGCCACACCTGTCAATTAACTGGGAAACCTAATCAAGCTATTAAGCCGGTACCACTGTTTCCTATTCCTGTACTCAGCCAACCTTTTGAGTATCTGATTATTGACTGTGTGGGTCCTTTGCCTCGTTCTAAAAAGGGTAGTAGTTACCTGTTCACTGTGATGTGTCAGACCACAAGGTTTCCAGCAGCCTATCCTCTCCGGTCTATCACGACTAAGTCTGTGTTAAAAGCTTTGACTCAGTTTCTGTCACTGTTTGGAATACCTAAGGTCATTCAGAGTGATCAAGGGTCTAATTTCACCTCTAATCTGTTTGGTCAGGTTCTCCAACAGCTCCATATTAAGCACAATCTGGCTAGCGCCTATCACGCGCAAAGTCAAGGAGCACTAGAACGTTTCCATCAAACACTTAAGTCTTTGTTGAGAAGTTATTGTACTGAGATGGATAAGGATTGGGAGGAGGGGTTGCCTTGGTTATTGTTAGCCGCTAGGGAGGTTTCACAGGAGAGCACCGGTTTTAGTCCAAATGACCTTGTGTTTGGACATAGGGTGCGTGGACTTCTATCTGTTCTTCAGGATGACTGGAAGTCTCCCGAGCCTCCTCAGTCTTTGTTATCGTATGTGTGTGATTTCCGGCGCCGCTTGTATGCCGCTGGCGAAATGGCTAAAGAGAAGCTATCATCTTCACAGGAGAGGATGAAAGGCATATTTGATCGCCGAACTGAGCCACGTCACTTTAGTCCAGGTGACCAGGTTCTTGCTCTGCTGCCAATTGTTGGTTCTCCTTTTGAAGCCAAGTTTCAAGGTCCATATACAGTGGTGCGCAAGTACACTGAGCAAAATTATCTAGTTGCCACTCCAGAACGGAGGAAAGCACACCAGCTGTGCCATGTAAATTTGTTAAAACCCTATTATGCACGTTCCTCAGAGACTGAACAGTGGGAATCTATAGAGGACGGTAAACCTGTTCTTTTGGCTGAAACCGTTATTCCCTTGGATTCTTCCCAGGATAGGTCTACGAATGAGGAGGAAGATGTTCCTGGTCCCGACGATTGCATACTGCAGGGTAGATTGAAAAATTCAGAGACACTGGATATGTTGGGCAGCATTCTCACTCATCTACCCGTTGATAGGCGGGAAGAGATGGTTGGTCTGATTCGGAGATTTCCAGGTTTGTTTTCTGATACACCTACACGTACAAACTTGATAGAACATGATATTGACGTTGGAGATGCTGACCCCATTCGTCAGCGGTTCTATAGAGTTTCTTTAGAGAAACTGCATTGTCTGGATGCTGAGGTCAGATACATGCTGGAGAGTAAGATAGCAGAGCCTTCTTTCTCCAGTTGGGCTTCTCCCTGTATCTTGGTCAGAAAACCAGATGGACCAAACAGATTTTGTACAGACTACCGTAAGGTCAACAGTGTCACTAAGCCAGATTCATTTCCTCTTCCTCGGATGGAGGACTGCGTTGATCAAGTCGGGGCAGCTAGATTTGTGAGTAAATTTGACCTGTTAAAGGGCTATTGGCAGGTGCCACTGACGAGTAGGGCACGTGAAATCTCTGCCTTTATTACACCCTCTGGTCTGTACTCGTATTTGGTTATGAGTTTCGGACTGCGTAATGCACCTGCCACTTTTCAGCGACTTATGAACAGGGTTATCGCCGGTTTGACAGGGTGTGCTGTTTATCTGGACGATGTAGTGATATATGCAGATACATGGGAGGAACATCTGTTCCGTATTCAAGCCTTATTCGAACGCCTGGCTGAGGGTCACCTCACGATCAATCTGGCTAAATGTGAGTTTGCTCAGGCGACTGTTACATACCTTGGAAAGGTGGTTGGGCAGGGGGAAGTGCGTCCTGTTCGAGCTAAAGTGGTAGCTATTGATGCGTTTCCTCCACCAACTACTAAAAAGGAACTGATGCGTTTCTTGGGCATGATTGGTTATTACCGTGGTTTTTGTAATAACTTCTCTACTGTGGTCGCTCCATTGACAGATATGCTGAAAGCAAAGGCTGTTTACATTTGGTCTTCTCGTTGTCAACACGCTTTTGAAGATGCAAAGAGGTTGCTTACCTCAACTCCGGTGCTGGCTGCTCCTCGCGTGGAATTGTCATTTACCTTGCAGGTGGATGCTAGTCATGTGGGGGCAGGGGCAGTTTTGCTGCAGGCAGATGTGTCTGGGGTTGAGAGACCTGTCAGTTTCTTTTCGAAAAAGTTTAACCATTATCAGTTAAACTACTCGGTCATTGAAAAAGAAGCGTTAGCACTCATCTGGGCGCTGCAACACTTTGAGGTCTATGTCGGGTCGGGGGTAGTACCTATTACGGTCTACACTGACCATAACCCTCTCACCTTTTTGAGGTCCATGATGTGTCCTAATCAGAGGATAATGAGATGGTGTTTATTTTTACAATCATTCCATCTCGATGTGCAGCACATTCGTGGAACGGATAACGTGATTGCTGATGCGCTCTCTCGTGCGCCCTGTTCCTGAATGTTTGTATGGTCAGGTTCTGTCTTTCCTGTCTATTCCGTCCTGGTCTGGGGAGTCTTCTTTCCTCTTAAAAGTTGCTTCCTATGCACTAATGTTGCTGAGGTCTGGGGAGTCTTCTTTCCTCTTAAATGTTGCTTCCTATGTATTAAGGTTGCTGAGGTCTGGAGAGGAGGTTGGCTGGGGCAAATTTGGAAGTGGGAACACGTAACCCCTCATCAATTTGGGACGCAAGTGCTGTGTCAGTTTGGGACGCAGAGGCCGGTATGTTGTTCCGGGGTCCTTGTTGGTCCCCGGTTTTATGGGGGGGAATGTGACGACCCTCCCACTCTGTCTACCGTTTTCTCTCTCTTTGCTCTTGTTTCCTTATTAGGATGCCGGTGGGCGGAGTTGGGAGGGTCGTCAGCTACATGGGAAACACCTGGGCCCACTCTCCCAGGATAAATACACCACTTCCCCATTCATGGAGGGAACTCTCTCCATGCAGACACTTTGATAGATTCGGTTATGTTTCATGGTGCTTTTTGGTTGTTTGTTTTAGCATCTTTCAACACCCTGCATTATCACATTCATGCATGCAAAACATTCACTTACACTACTGATTACTGATTACACACACCATTGTATATTATACCTAGTTTTGTTATTTAATAAATATATTTTGTTACTCCTTATCTCCACGTGGTCTCCCTTTTGTTACGGGCTCTGAGCCGGTTCGTGACATACCTGTATCTCTGTCTTTACATATACCTGTATCTCTGTCTTTACACGTACCTGTGTTTACATACACTGTCACGTTCCTGACCTGTTTTCCTTGTTTTTGTATTTGTTTAGTATGGTCAGGGCGTGAGTTGGGGTGGGCATTCTATGTTATGTGTTTCTATGTTTAGGTTCATTGTCTATTAGCCTGATATGGTTCTCAATCAGGGACAGGTGTTTTACTTTCCTCTGATTGAGAACCATATTAAGGTAGGTTGTTCACACTGTTTGTTTGTGGGTGATTGTCTTCCGTGTCTGTGTATGTCGCACCACACGGGACTGTTTCGTTTTCGTTCGTGTATATAGTCTGTTCCTGTTCGTGCATTCTTCGTGTTTATGTAAGTTTGTTTGTTCAGGTCTGTTGACTTCATTTATTGTTTTGTAGTTTGTTCAAGTATATTTTCGTCTTCTTTATTATTATTAAAATCATCATGTATTCCACCTACGCTGCGTGTTGGTCCGATCCATGCTCCTCCTCGTCTGAGGAGGAGAACGACGTCGACGAACGTTACATACACATTAGCCAAATATATTTGAACTCAGTTTTTCACAATTCCTGACATTTAATCCTAGTAAAAATTCCCTGTCTTAGGTCAGTTAGGATCCCCACTTTATTTTAAGAATGTGAAATGTCAGAATAATAGTAGAGAGAATTATTTATTTCAGCTTTCATTTCTTTCATTACATTCCCAGTGGGTCAAAAGTTTGCATACACTCAATTAGTATTTGGTAGCATTGTCTTTAAATTGTTTAACTTGGTCAAACGTTTTGGATAGCCTTCCACAAGCTTCCCACAATAAGTTGGGTGAATTTTGGCCCATTCCTCCTGACAGAGCTGGTGTAACTGAGTCAGGTTTGTAGGCCTCCTTGCTCGCACAAGCTTTTTCAGTTCTGCCCACACATTTTCTATAGGATTGAGGTCAGGGCTTTGTGATGACCACTCCAATACCTTGACTTTGTTGTCCTTAAGCCAATTTGCCACAACTTTGGAGGTATGCTTGGGGTCATTGTCTATTTGGAAGACCCATTTGCGACCAAGCTTTAAATTAATCACTGATGTCTGGAGATGTTGCTTCAAAATATCCACATAATTTCCCTCTTCATGATGCCATCTATTTTGTGAAGTGCAACAGTCCCTCTTGCAGCAAAGCACCCCCACAACATGATGCTGCCACCCCCGTGCTTCACGGTTGGGATGGTGTTCTTCGGCTTACAAGCCTCCCCCTTTTTCCTCCAAACATAACGATGGTCATTATGGCCAAACAGTTCTATTTTTGTTTCATCAGACCAGAGGTCATTTCTCCAAAAGTACGATCTTTGTCCCCATGTGCAGTTGCAAACCGTAGACTGGTTTTTTCTTATGGCGGTTTTGGAGCGGTGCCTTCTTCCTTGCTGAGAGGCCTTTCAGGTTATGTTGATATAGGACTCTTTTTACTGTGGATATAGATACTTTTGTACCTGTTTCCTCCAGCATCTTCACAAGGTCCTTTGCTGTTGTTCTGGGATTGATTTGCACTCTTTGCACCAAAGTACGTTCATCTCTAGGAGACAGAACGCGTCTCCTTCCTGAGCGGTATGACAGCTGCGTGGTCCCATGGTGTTTATACTTGCGTACTATTGTTTGTACAGATGAACGTGGTAACTTCAGGCGTTTGGAAATTGCTCCCAAGGATGAACCAGACTTGTGGAGGTCTACAATTTTTTCTGAGGTCTTGGCTGATTTTTTTTTAGATTTTCCCATGATGTCAAGCAAAGAGGCACTGAGTTTGAAGGTAGGCCTTGAAATACATCCACAAGTGCACCTCCAATTGACTCAAATTATGTCAATAAGCCTATCAGAAGCTTGTAAAGCCATGACATCATTTTCTGGAATTTTCCAAGCTGTTTAAAGGCACAGTCAACTTAGTGTATGTAAACTTCTGACCCACTGGAATTGTGATACAGTGAATTATAAGTGAAATAATCTGTCTGTAATCAATTGTTGGAAAATGACTTTTGTCATGCAGAAAGTCCTAACCGACTTGGCAAAACAATAGTTTGTTAACAAGAAATGTGTGGAGTGGTTGAAAAATTAGTTTGAATGACTCCAACCTAAGTGTATGTAAACTTCCGACTTCAACTGTATACCTGTATCTTTGTGTGTCCCAAATGGCACCCTGTCCCTCTATAGGGCACTACCTTTGACCAGGGCTCTGTTAGTGCCCTATAAAGGGAATAGAGTGCCATTTGAGATGCATACAATTCTTTCCAATTTCTCCCCACTGGCCCTCTAATGTCCTTTCTTTGTCTCCACTAAGTGTCTGTGTGTGTGTGTGTCTGTGTGTGTGTGTGTGTGTGTGTGTGTGTGTGTGTGTGCGTGTGTGTCATTTTATGTCTCTTTATAGTTAACTTTTCTCACTATCAAGTAGCAATATGGTAAAAAAATGAGGAGCAAAACATTTCCCCCTCTATTGTATTGTATTATATTGTATTGTGTTGTATTGTATGGTATTATATTGTATTATATTGTATTATATTGTATTGTATTGTATTGTATTGTATTATATTGTATTGTATTGTATTGTATTGTATTGTATGGTATTATATTGTATTCTATTGTATTCTATTGTCTTATATTGTATTGTATTTTATATTGGTGGTGTTTCATCCAAAAGACGTCTCACATCAATCACCAGAGCACTGCTCCAATGTTAAATCTAATCTGTCCCAAAGATATGGATCGGTCCAACGCACATTCACATACAGTCCCTATAGATCACTGTGTAAATAGATTATATATGAATTATCTATACATCAAGTACATTACAGCCCTGTCTAATGGTAAACTGAACTGACTAAAAGTAGACTGTATGGAGACAGTGGTGGGGCAGGGGAAGAGGAAGAGAGACAGTGGTGGGGCAGGGGAAGAGGAAGAGAGAGTGGAGGAGAAGAGGAAGAGGGACAGTAGTGGAGAAGAGGAAGAGGAAGAGAGACAGCAGAGGAGAAGAGGAAGAGGAAGAGAGACAGTGGAGGAGAAGCGGAAGAGAGACAGTGGAGGAGAAGAGGAAGAGGAAGAGAGAGTGGAGGAGAAGAGGAAGAGAGACAGTGGAGGAGAAGAGGAAGAGGAAGAGAGACAGTGGAGGAGAAGAGGAAGAGAGACAGTGGAGGAGAAGAGGAAGAGGAAGATAGGCAGTGGAGGAGAAGAAGAGGAATAGAGAGTGGAGGAGAAGAGGAAGAGGGACAGTAGTGGAGAAGAGGAAGAGGAAGAGAGACAGCGGAAGAGAAGGGGAAGAGTAAGAGAGACAGTGGAGGAGAAGAGGAAGAGGAAGAGAGACAGTGGAGAGAAGAGGAAGAGAGACAGTGGAGGAGAAGAGGAAGAGGGACAGTAGTGGAGAAGAGGAAGAGGAAGAGAGACAGTGGAGGAGAAGAGGAAGAGTAAGAGAGACAGTGGAGGAGAAGAGGAAGAGGAAGAGAGACAGTGGAGGAGAAGGGGAAGAGGGACAGTAGTGGAGAAGAGGAAGCGGAAGGGAGACAGCGGAGGAGAAGAGGAAGCGTAAGAGAGACAGTGGAGGAGAAGAGGAAGAGGAAGAGAGACAGTGGAGGAGAAGAGGAAGAGAGACAGTGGAGAAGAAGTGGAAGAGGGACAGTAGTGGAGAAGAGGAAGAGGAAGAGAGACAGTGGAGGAGAAGAGGAAGAGGAAGAGAGACAGTGGAGAGAAGAGGAAGAGAGACAGTGGAGGAGAAGAGGAAGAGGGACAGTGGAGGAGAAGAGGAAGAGGAAGAGAGACAGTGGAGGAGAAGAGGAAGAGGAAGAGAGACAGTGGAGGAGAAGAGGAAGAGGAAGCAAGACAGTGGAGGAGAAGAGGAAGAGGAAGAGGGACAGTAGTGGAGAAGAGGAAGAGGAAGAGAGACAGTGGAAGAGAAGAGGAAGAGAGACAGTGGAGGAGAAGAGGAAGAGGGACAGTAGTGGAGAAGAGGAAGAGGTACAGTGGAGGAGAAGAGGAAGAGGAAGAGAGACAGAGAAGGAGAAGCGGAAGAGGAAGAAAGACAGTGGAGGAGAAGAGGAATAGGAAGAGGGACAGTAGTGGAGAAGAGGAAGAGGAAGAGAGACAGTGGAAGAGAAGAGGAAGAGAGACAGTGGAGGAGAAGAGGAAGAGGGACAGTAGTGGAGAAGAGGAAGAGGTACAGTGGAGGAGAAGAGGAAGAGAGACAGTGGAGGAGAAGAGGAAGAGGAAGAGAGACAGTGGAGGAGAAGAGGAAGAGGAAGAAAGACAGTGGAGGAGAAGAGGAAGAGGAAGAGGGACAGTAGTGGAGAAGAGGAAGAGGAAGAGAGACAGTGGAAGAGAAGAGGAAGAGAGACAGTGGAGGAGAAGAGGAAGAGGGACAGTAGTGGAGAAGAGGAAGAGGTACAGTGGAGGAGAAGAGGAAGAGGAAGAGAGACAGAGAAGGAGAAGAGTAAGAGAGACAGTGGAGGAGAAGTGGAAGAGGGACAGTGGAGGAGAAGAGGAAGAGGGACAGTGGAGGAGAAGAGGAAGGGGAAGAGGGACAGTAGTGGAGAAGAGGAAATGCGTGACCAGGAACAGTTCTAAGCACTAGTTATTATAGAATATAACGGTTGGGTCATGTGGTCAGAAAAAAGGCAGCAACAGGAAATATGTATGACCATATTGAGTGTCAGTGAACTGTGATATTTCACATACAGTTGAAGTCGGAAGTTTACATACACTTAGGGTGGAGTCATTAAACTCGTTTTTCAACCACTCCACAATTTTCTGGTTAACAAACTATAGTTTTGGCAAGTCGGTTAGGACATCTACTTTGTGCATGACACAAGTCATTTTTCCAACAATTGTTTACAGACAGATTATTTCACTTATAATTCACTGTATCACAATTCCAGTGGGTCAGAAGTTTACATACACTAAGTTGACTGTGCCTTTAAACAGCTTGGAAAATTCCTGACAATTATGTCATGGCTTTACAAGCTTCTGATAGGCTAATTGACATTGTTTGAGTACATTTGCGGTGTACCTGTGGATGTATTTCAAGGCCTACCTTCAAACTCAGTGCAAAAATAGAACTGTTTGGCCATAATGACCATCGTGATGTTTGGAGGAAAAGGGGGAGGCTTGCAAGTCGAAGAACACCATTCCAAACCGTGAAGCACGGGGGTGGCAGCATCATGTTGTGGGGGTGCTTTGCTACAGGAGGGACTGGTGCACTTCAAAAAAAAGATGACATCACGAGGAAGAAAATGATATATTGGATATATTGAAGCAACATCTCAAGACATCAGTCAGGAAGTTAAAGCTTGGTCGCAAATGGGTCTTTCAAATGGACAATGACCCCAAGCATACTTCCAAAGTTGTGGCAAAACGGCTTAAGGACAACAAAGCCCTGACCTCAATCCTATGGCAAATTTCTGAGAACGCTTGTGCGAGCAAGGAGGCCTACAAACCTGACTCAGTTACACCAGCTCTGTCAGGAGGAATTGGCCAAAATTCACCCAACTTATTGTGGGAAGCTTGTGAAAGGCTACCTGAATTGTTTGACCCAAGTTAAACAATGTAAAGGCAATGCTACCAAATACTAATTGAGTGTATGTAAACTTCTGATCCACGGGGAATGTGATGAAAGAAATAAAAGCTGAAATAAATCATTCTCTCTACTATTATTCTGACATTTCACATTCTTAAAATAAAGTGGTGATCCTAACTGACCTAAAACAGGGAATTTTTACTAGGATTAAATGTCAGGAATTGTGAAAAACTGAGTTTAAATGTATTTGGCTAAGGTGTATGTAAACTTCCGACTTCAACTGTAACATGTAGTGCATTGCCCTAGTGGTCCATAATGCACTGATGTGTCTCTCTAGGCCAGGGAGATGATGGAAGGACAATTACAGCTGACATAGCTGTTAGAAGCTGCTTCCCAAAACGGCAACAGATTAACGTTATAGTACACTGTTTTAGACTCATGGGTCTCTGGGCAAAACTAGTGTACTATATAGGGAATAGTGTGTAAGTTGTGATGCTGACATACTGTAGGTTTCTGGATAAATGCACTGATCTAGGTTCAAAAACTGGTCGGATGGAGAGACAGGGCTAGGTACACATCGCTATACCCCACCCGTAAAGAAAAATGTACGGTAGGCTGTAGTATTTGTCTCCGTTTGAGATGTACGGTAGGCTGCAGTATCTGGCTCCGTCTGAGATGTACGGTAGGCTGTAGTATTTGGCTCCATCTGATATGTACGGTAGGCTGTAGTATCTGCCTCTGTCTGAGATGTACGGTAGGCTGTAGTATTTGTCTCCGTCTGAGATGTACGGTAGGCTGTAGTATCTGCCTCTGTCTGAGATGTACGGTAGGCTGTAGTATCTGCCTCTGAATGAGATGTACGGTAGGCTGTAGTATCTGCCTCCGTCTGAGATGTACGGTAGGCTGCAGTATTTGTCTCTGTCTGAGATGTACGGTAGGCTGTAGTATTTGTCTCTGTCTGAGATGTACGGTAGGCTGTAGTATTTGTCTCCGTCTGAGATGTACGGTAGGCTGTAGTATTTGTCTCCGTCTGAGATGTACGGTAGGCTGCAGTATCTGGCTCCGTCTGAGATGTACGGTAGGCTGTAGTATTTGTCTCCGTCTGAGATGTACGGTAGGCTGTAGTATTTGTCTCTGTCTGAGATGTACGGTAGGCTGTAGTATTTGTCTCCGTCTGAGATGTACGGTAGGCTGCAGTATCTGGCTCCGTCCGAGATGTACGGTAGGCTGTAGTATTTGTCTCTGTCTGAGATGTACGGTAGGCTGCAGTATCTGGCTCCGTCTGAGATGTACGGTAGGCTACAGTATTTGGCTCCGTCTGAGATGTACGGTAGGCTGTAGTATCTGCCTCTGTCTGAGATGTACGGTGGGCTGTAGTATCTGCCTCCGTCTGAGATGTACGGTAGGCTGTAGTATTTGGCTCCATCTGATATGTACGGTAGGCTGTAGTATCTGCCTCTGTCTGAGATGTACGGTAGGCTGTAGTATCTGCCTCCGTCTGAGATGTACGGTAGGCTGTAGTATCTGCCTCCGTCTGAGATGTACGGTAGGCTGTAGTATCTGCCTCTGTCTGAGATGTACGGTAGGCTGTAGTATTTGTCTCCGTCTGAGATGTACGGTAGGCTGCAGTATCTGGCTCCGTCTGAGATGTACGGTAGGCTGCAGTATTTGTCTCTGTCTGAGATGTACGGTAGGCTGCAGTATCTGGCTCCGTCTGAGATGTACGGTAGGCTACAGGATTTGGCTCCGTCTGAGATGTACGGTAGGCTACAGTATTTGGCTCCGTCTGAGATGTACGGTAGACTGTAGTATCTGCCTCTGTCTGAGATGTACGGTAGGCTGTAGTATCTGCCTCTGTCTGAGATGTACGGTAGGCTGTAGTATCTGCCTCTGTCTGAGATGTACGGTAGGCTGTAGTATTTGTCTCTGTCTGAGATGTACGGTAGGCTACAGTATTTGGCTCCGTCTGAGATGTACGGTAGGCTGCAGTATTTGTCTCCGTCTGAAACATGCTCTGATGTTCTGAAGTCTCTGGCTGTCTGACTGCAGTATAGGCAGACAGCGGTTCGGGGAAAACATTTTTTTTTCTTTCCCATCAATATTTATGAGAAAACAGCACCTCCGTCACTCAAACCCAGAGAGAAAGCCTGTGTCCTAAATGGCACCATATTCCCTATGTAGTGCTAAACTTATTAATGGCGCCCTATGGTCCCTGGTCAAAATAAGTGCACTAAATAAAAAGATAAAGAATAAAGAACCATTTAGGACACAACCAAAGACAGAGAGAAAGTTACAATAAAATATATATATCCTGTCTGTGTGTCAGTCCCAATGGGATCCTGCTCCTGAGGACACACCTGTGAATATCAACACCAGGGACAACTGTCAGAGAGGATAGACACTGTTTTGGTTCACTGTTGGTTTAGCTTTAAAGTTGTATTTCCCTGTTTCCAGAGTTAAGTTTAGCTTATTAGGATCCCTGTTAGCTACTGCACATGAGGCTACAAATACTACTCTTCCTGGGGTCCACATAAAACATAAAAATACATGACAAAGTACAGAACCTTTATAGACAAGGACATTACATTCTAAATTTAAAAAAAAATATATATATATATGAGTTATATATTGGAAAGGCACCAAGAGACAACAAAAATATGATTTTTTAATTTTAATTTTTAGTTCACCTTTATTTAACCAGGTAGGCCAGTTGAGAACAAGTTCTCATTTACAACTGCGACCTGGCCAAGATAAAGCAAAGCAGTTCTACAAAAACAACAACAACACAGAGTTACACATGGAATAAACAAACGTACAGTCAATAACACAATAGAAAAATCTATGTACAGTGTGTGCAAATGTAGAAGAGTAGGGAGGTAGGGCAATAAATAGGCCATAGAGGCGGAATAATTACAATTTAGCATTAACACAAGAGTGATAGATGTGCAGATGATGATGTGCAATTAGAGATACTGGGGTGCAAAAGAGCAAGAAGCTAAATAACAATATGGGGATGAGGTAGTTGGGTGTGCTATTTACAGATTGGCTGTGTACAGGTACAGTGATCGGTAAGCTGCTCTGACAGCTGATGCTTAAAGTTAGAGAGGGAGATATAAGACTCCAGCTTCAGTGATTTAAAGACTATTCAAAAATAGATATTAATATTGTTATATCCAGTACAGTTCAATTAGATCTTTAGAAAGACGAGATGCTCTGTGATACAATATGTTTTTTATTTGTTTGTTTTTTAAGCCAAACATGATTTTTGCCTGAATAACCTCTGGTAACAGAGCCTTCCATGATGACATGGCTCTATACATAACCTGAATAACCTCATTCCATGATGACATGGCACTATACATAACCTGAATAACCTCTGGTAACAGAGCCTTCCATGATGACATGGCTCTATACATAACCTGAATAACCTCTGGTAACAGAGCCTTCCATGATGACATGGCTCTAGACATAACCTGAATAACCTCATTCCATGATGACATGGCTCTATACATAACCTGAATAACCTCTGGTAACAGAGCATTCCATGATGACATGGCTCTATACATAACCTGAATAACCTCTGGTAACAGAGCCTTCCATGATGACATGGCTCTATACATAACCTGAATAACCTCATTCCATGATGACATGGCTCTATACATAACCTGAATAACCTCTGGTAACAGAGCATTCCATGATGACATGGCTCTATACATAACCTGAATAACCTCATTCCATGATGACATGGCTCTATACATAACCTGAATAACCTCATCCCATGATGACATGGCTCTACTGTGTGTCTGGTGTGGTTGGAAGTGTACGCAAATAGATTATACAAGTGGTTAGAAGAGAAGTAGACAATTTCTCCTCAACCGTCAACCAGGAAAGACTGTCATGCATGTTGTTGATGTTGATTATGTGTGTGCAGTTAAGGGCAAGGCGTGCTGCTCTGTTAAGGGCAAGGCGTGCTGCTCTGTTAAGGGCAAGGCGTGCTGCTCTGTTAAGGGCAAGGTGTGCTGCTCTGTTAAGGGCAAGGCGTGCTGCTCTGTTAAGGGCAAGGTGTGCTGCTCAGTTAAGGGCAAGGCGTGCTGCTCAGTTAAGGGCAAGGTGTGCTGCTCTGTTAAGGGCAAGGCGTGCTGCTCTGTTAAGGGCAAGGCGTGCTGCTCTGTTAAGGGCAAGGTGTGCTGCTCTGTTAAGGGCAAGGCGTGCTGCTCTGTTAAGGGCAAGGCGTGCTGCTCTGTTAAGGGCAAGGCGTGCTGCTCAGTTAAGGGCAAGGTGTGCTGCTCTGTTAAGGGCAAGGTGTGCTGCTCTGTTAAGGGCAAGGCGTGCTGCTCAGTTAAGGGCAAGGCGTGCTGCTCAGTTAAGGGCAAGGCGTGCTGCTCAGTTAAGGGCAAGGCGTGCTGCTCTGTTAAGGGCAAGGCGTGCTGCTCAGTTAAGGGCAAGGCGTGCTGCTCAGTTAAGGGCAAGGCGTGCTGCTCAGTTAAGGGCAAGGCGTGCTGCTCAGTTAAGGGCAAGGTGTGCTGCTCTGTTAAGGGCAAGGCGTGCTGCTCAGTTAAGGGCAAGGCGTGCTGCTCAGTTAAGGGCAAGGCGTGCTGCTCAGTTAAGGGCAAGGCGTGCTGCTCTGTTAAGGGCAAGGCGTGCTGCTCTGTTAAGGGCAAGGCGTGCTGCTCTGTTAAGGGCAAGGCGTGCTGCTCTGTTAAGGGCAAGGCGTGCTGCTCTGTTTTGAGCCAGCTGCAGCTTTGCTAGGTCATTCTTTACTGCACCTGACCATATTACCAGACAGTAATCAAGACGGGACAAGACCAGAGCTTGAACAACTAGTACAGCTGATCTTTGTGTAAAAGAAACACAGAACATATTTTCATAAGGTGTTTCTAGATGATGTGACAGCCATTAGGGATGGTCTTTGAAGCAACACGTCCCTTCATACAGCACACATCAATCTCTTGACTATAGAAGTAAATATACAGGGCATTCAGAAAGTATTTAGACCCCGTGACTTTTTACACATTTTGTTATTCTAAAATGGATTAAATTGTTTTTCCTGAAATATCTGAAATATCACATTTACTTAAGTATTCAGACCTTTTACTCAGTACTTTGTTGAAGCACCTTTGGCAGTGATTACAGCCTTGAGTCTTCTTGGATAGGACGCTACCAGCTTGGCAAACCTGTATTTGGAGGTTTCTCCCATTATTCTCTGCAGATCCTCTCAAGCTCTGTCAAGTTGGATGGGGATCGTAGCTGCACAGGTATTTTCAGGTCTCTCCAGAGATGTTTGATCGGGTTCAAGTCTGGGCTCTGGCTGGGCCACTCAAGGACATTCAGAGACTTGTCCTGAAGCCACTCCTGCATTGTCTTAGCTGTGTGCTTAGGGATGTTGTCCTGTTGAAAGGTGAACCTTCGCCCCAGTCTGAAGTCCTGAGGGCTCTGGAGCAGGTTTTCTCCCAGTCCCTGCCTCGGAAAAACATCCCCACAGCATGATGCTGCCACCACTATGCTTCACCGTAGGGATGGTGCCAGGTTTCCTCCAGACATGACGCTTAGCATTCATGCCAAAGAGTTTAATATTGGTTTCATCAGACCAGATAATATTGTTTCTCATGTTCTGCGAGTCCTTTAGGTGCCTTTTGGCAAACTCCAAGTGGGCTGTTATGTGCGTTTTACTGAGGAGTGGTTTCTGTCTGGTCACTCTACCATAAAGGCCTGATTGGTGGAGTGCTGCAGAGATGGTTGTCCTTCTGGAAGTTTCTCCCATCTCTACAGAGGAACTCTGGAGCTCTGTCAGAGTGACCATCAGGTTCTATATAGCTAAGTGTCATCATCTAAAAGAACCCTAATTTATAAGACAGTTCTTATTTGATTAATGCTGGTATGACCCATCTATGTGAAGCTAGCCACCATAAGGATTAGCCACAATAGTGGACTTTGCGGTTAGCCTTTAAAATAAAAGTTTGTCATTGACAGCGATGCAAATGAATACAAATAGTAGAATCATGCCATAATTGAATAGATCATGCTAAACGAAGTTGGAATGTTGTTAAATAAAATCAACAAAAGACAAAAATGTGGTAATTTGACTAAAATCTGAATGTATTATACTTTAGAATTGAATTGTGGGCATACTTATTTCACTGTACAGCCTTACCTATGGATTGTGGATCAATGACATGGGGTATCAGTCTACTCAGTGACACCCAGAGCGTCGTAGCTCTTATTGCGGGACTCTGTAACAACTGTGAATTGAGCCACATTTATTGTCAACTTGTGTGTATTGAACAATATCCTTGAGGAAACCAATACTGCGTGGATGTTTTGGAGTCTGATAACTCTAAGGACGTTGGGAAAAAATATCTTGGGTATTGAGTAAACTGATACCCCATTTCATTGTTCCCCAATCCTTAGGTAAAACTGTACAGTGCAATATGAATGTCAATACACACAATAGGCTGACTGGGGAGGTGATTTCACCCAGTCACAGTCCCGCGATAAGAGCTACAACGCTAATATTTGCGTAAACTCTTCACAGTTGTGTTCTGTGGGTGTCACCGAGTGGACTGATACCCCATTTGATTACTTCACATTCCAACCTTGTTTAACATTATCTACTCTAAATATGACATGATTCCACCAATTGCAACCTTCTGTATCACTTTCAAAGAGGTGCTTTTATTTTGAAGGCAAACCCGCAAATTCCACTATTGTGCCTAATCCTAATTGTTGCTAGCCTCACAACACATAACCCGGTCAGGTCGAGACTCACTAGCCAGATGAAGCTAGCTAGCTGCTTATAACGTTAGCTTTGGGCAACAGAGTTAATGAACTGAAGTTCAATTTCAACAGGCGAACAACAAGTTCGGCTACCTAGCTAATACTTACTCACAAGGATTCCGAAACCGAGTCCTCTATCGACATAACCTAAACTATAGCCTACTGTAGCAAAACAGATTTCCCGTTAGAATAATCAAATCCACTTACTGCATGATTATTTTACTCCTGAGACAAAACTGGTCAAATGTCTATCCTGCCTATCCTGCCTATCCTGTATATCCTGCCTATCCTGTCTATCCTGCCTATCCTGTCTATCCTGTATATCCTGCCTATCCTGTATATCCTGTCTATCCTGTCTATCCTGTCTATCCTGTCTATCCTGCCTATCCTGTCTATCATGCATATCCTATCTATCCTGCCTATCCTGTATATCCTGTCTATCCTGTCTATCCTGTCTATCCTGTCTATCCTGCCTATCCTATCTATCCTGCCTATCCTATCTATCCTGCCTATCCTGTCTATCCTGTCTATCCTGCCTATCCTATCTATCCTGCCTATCCTATCTATCCTGCCTATCCAGTCTATCCTGCCTATCCTGTCTATCCTGTCTATCCTGCCTATCCTATCTATCCTGTCTATCCTATCTATCCTGCCTATCCTGTCTATCCTGCCTATCCTGTATATCCTATCTATCCTGCCTATCCTGTCTATCCTGTCTATCCTGTCTATCCTATCTATCCTGCCTATCCTGCCTATCCTGTCTATCCTGTCTATCCTATCTATCCTGCCTATCCTGTCTATCCTGTCTATCCTATCTATCCTGCCTATCCTGTCTATCCTGTCTATCCTGTCTATCCTGCCTATCCTGCCTATCCTGTCTATCCTGTATATCCTATCTATCCTGCCTATCCTGTCTATCCTGTCTATCCTGTCTATCCTATCTATCCTGCCTATCCTGTCTATCCTGTCTATCCTGTCTATCCTATCTATCCTGCCTATCCTGTCTATCCTGCCTATCCTGTATATCCTGCCTATCCTATCTATCCTGTCTATCCTGTCTATCCTGCCTATCCTGTCTATCCTGTCTATCCTGTCTATCCTATCTATCCTGTCTATCCTGTCTATCCTGTCTATCCTGCCTATCCTATCTATCCTGTCTATCCTGCCTATCCTGTCTATCCTGTCTATCCTGCCTATCCTGTCTATCCTGTCTATCCTGTCTATCCTGCCTATCCTGTATATCCTGTCTATCCTGTCTATCCTGCCTATCCTGCCTATCCTGTCTATCCTGTCTATCCTGCCTATCCTGCATATCCTGCCTATCCTATCTATCCTGTCTATCCTGTCTATCCTGCCTATCCTATCTATCCTGTCTATCCTGCCTATCCTGTCTATCCTGTCTATCCTGTCTATCCTGTCTATCCTGCCTATCCTATCTATCCTGTCTATCCTGTCTATCCTGCCTATCCTGTCTATCCTGTCTATCCTGTATATCCTGTCTATCCTGCCTATCCTGCCTATCCTGTCTATCCTGCCTATCCTGTCTATCCTGTATATCCTGTCTATCCTGTCTATCCTGTCTATCCTGCCTATCCTGTCTATCCTGCCTATCCTGCCTATCCTATCTATCCTGTCTATCCTGTCTATCCTGCCTATCCTGTCTATCCTGTCTATCCTGTCTATCCTGTATATCCTGTCTATCCTGCCTATCCTGTCTATCCTGTCTATCCTGCCTATCCTGTATATCCTGTCTATCCTGTCTATCCTGTCTATCCTGTCTATCCTGCCTATCCTGCCTATCCTATCTATCCTGTCTATCCTGTCTATCCTGCCTATCCTGTCTATCCTGTCTATCCTGTCTATCCTGCCTATCCTGTCTATCCTGCCTATCCTGTCTATCCTGTCTATCCTGCCTATCCTATCTATCCTGTCTATCCTGCCTATCCTGGCTGATCCCAGCACTTTCTGGGATGTTTCCCAGTACAGTATAGGACTTCCCTGTAATATGCTGTGACATGGGCTCCCGAGTGGCCCAGCGGTCTAAAGGCACTACATCTCAGTGCTAGAGGCGTCACTACAAACACACTGGTTCAATTCCAGGCTGTATCACAACCGGCTGTGATTGGAAGTCCCATAGGGCGGCGCGCAATTGGCCCAGCGTCGCCCGGGTTCGGCCCAGCGTCGTCCGGGTTTGGCCCAGCGTCGCCCGGGTTCGGCCGGGTTCGGCCGTCAGTGTAAATAAGAATCTTAACTGACTTGCCCAGTTAAATACAGGTTCAATTAAAAAAAAAAAACATAGCTTAAGTAGTGAGATAAATTGTCTTGTCTATCCTGACTGTACTTTCACTGTACCATGGGTGTTTTTTACCGTGCTGGATAACTGGAACAAGTAAATTACTGTAGTTTCCCTGTACCGTGCTGGATAACTGGAACAAGTAAATTACTGTAGTTTCCCTGTACCGTGCTGGATAACTGGAACAAGTAAATTACTGTAGTTTCCCTGTACCGTGCTGGATAACTGGAACAAGTAAATTACTGTAGTTTCCCTGTACCGTGCTGGATAACTGGAACAAGTAAATTACTGTAGTTTCCCTGTACCGTGCTGGATAACTGGAACAAGTAAATTACTGTAGTTTCCCTGTACCGTGCTTGATGACTGGAACAAGTAAATTACTGTAGTTTCCCTGTACCGTGCTGGATAACTGGAACAAGTAAATTACTGTAGTTTCCCTGTACCGTGCTTGATAACTGGAACAAGTAAATTACTGTAGTTTCCCTGTACCATGCTGGATAACTGGAACAAGTAAATTACTGTAGTTTCCCTGTACCGTGCTTGATAACTGGAACAAGTAAATTACTGTAGTTTCCCTGTACCGTGCTGGATAACTGGAACAAGTAAATTACTGTAGTTTCCCTGTACCGTGCTTGATAACTGGAACAAGTAAATTACTGTAGTTTCCCTGTACCGTGCTGGATAACTGGAACAAGTAAATTACTGTAGTTTCCCTGTACCATGCTTGATGACTGGAACAAGTAAATTACTGTAGTTTCCCTGTACCATGCTGGATAACTGGAACAAGTAAATTACTGTAGTTTCCCTGTACCGTGCTTGATAACTGGAACAAGTAAATTACTGTAGTTTCCCTGTACCGTGCTGGATAACTGGAACAAGTAAATTACTGTAGTTTCCCTGTACCGTGCTTGATAACTGGAACAAGTAAATTACTGTTGTTTCCCTGTACCGTGCTGGATAACTGGAACAAGTAAATTACTGTAGTTTCCCTGTACCGTGCTTGATAACTGGAACAAGTAAATTACTGTAGTTTCCCTGTACCGTGCTTGATAACTGGAACAAGTAAATTACTGTAGTTTCCCTGTACTGTGCTGGATAACTGGAACAAGTAAATTACTGTAGTTTCCCTGTACCGTGCTTGATGACTGGAACAAGTAAATTACTGTAGTTTCCCTGTACCGTGCTGGATAACTGGAACAAGTAAATTACTGTAGTTTCCCTGTACCGTGCTGGATAACTGGAACAAGTAAATTACTGTAGTTTCCCTGTACCGTGCTGGATAACTGGAACAAGTAAATTACTGTAGTTTCCCTGTACCGTGCTTGATAACTGGAACAAGTAAATTACTGTAGTTTCCCTGTACCGTGCTGGATAACTGGAACAAGTAAATTACTGTAGTTTCCCTGTACCGTGCTTGATAACTGGAACAAGTAAATTACTGTTGTTTCCCTGTACCGTGCTGGATAACTGGAACAAGTAAATTACTGTAGTTTCCCTGTACCGTGCTTGATAACTGGAACAAGTAAATTACTGTAGTTTCCCTGTACCGTGCTTGATAACTGGAACAAGTAAATTACTGTAGTTTCCCTGTACTGTGCTGGATAACTGGAACAAGTAAATTACTGTAGTTTCCCTGTACCGTGCTTGATGACTGGAACAAGTAAATTACTGTAGTTTCCCTGTACCGTGCTGGATAACTGGAACAAGTAAATTACTGTAGTTTCCCTGTACCGTGCTGGATAACTGGAACAAGTAAATTACTGTAGTTTCCCTGTACCGTGCTGGATAACTGGAACAAGTAAATTACTGTAGTTTCCCTGTACCGTGCTGGATAACTGGAACAAGTAAATTACTGTAGTTTCCCTGTACCGTGCTGGATAACTGGAACAAGTAAATTACTGTAGTTTCCCTGTACCGTGCTTGATAACTGGAACAAGTATATGACTGTAGTTTCCCAGTACCAAACCGGGTACTGGACATAGTATATGACTGTAGTTTCCCTGTACCAAGCCGGGTACTGGACATAGTAAAATAAGTGTTCCCCTAAGAAGTAATAGATATTATCTTGTCGGTCCTGACTGATGATTTCACTGAGGTGATTCTCAGTACAAGACTGGCCTTTCCCAGTAGTCTGCCAGGTAACTGTTAACTGGACACTGTAAATCTAGAACTAGTTATAAATCAGAACCTCTGCAGTCGGACAGAGTAGAACACAGGGACAGCAAGAGGAATCAATCAGATAGGGAGGGATGGAGGGATGGAGGGAGGAGAGTGAGAGAGTGATGGAGGGAGGAGAGTGAGAGAGTGATGGAGGGAGGAGAGTGAGAGAAGGATGGAGGGAGGAGAGTGAGAGAGTGATGGAGGGAGGAGAGTGAGAGTGAGAGAGTGATGAAACGGAAGGGGAAAAGAAGAGTAATAAGGCAGGCAGAGATGAATGAGTAAATAATATGCCTCTGTTTTTCACACCTCTCTCCTCCCTCTCTCCTCCCCTCCACCCCTCTCCTCCATCCCTCTCTCTTCTCCTCCATCCCTCTCCCCTTTCTTCTCTTCACACCTCTCTCCTCCCTCTCTCCTCCCCTCCACCCCTCTCCTCCATCCCTCTCTCCTCCCCTCCACCCCTCTCCTCCATCCTCTTTCTCCTCCATCCCTCTCCCCTTTCTTCTCTTCACACCTCTCTCCTCTACTTAACACCACTTCCCTCTCCTTAACACCCCTTCTCTCTCTCTCCTGCTTCGTCTCCTCAGAGAAAGTCAACATACTGACTCAACTCCAGCCACTTTAACAATGGAAAAATTGATGGAAAAACGTATCACTAGCCACTTTAAACAATGCCACTTCATATAACGTTTACATACCCTACATTACTCATCTCATATGTATATACTGTACTCTATACCATCTACTGCATCTTGCCTATGCCGTTCTGTACCATCACTCATTCATATATTTTTAGGTACATATTGTTCATTCCTTTACACTTGTGTGTATAAGGTAGTTGTTGTGAAATTGATAGGTTAGATTACTCGTTGGTTATTACTGCATTGTCGGAACTAGAAGCACAAGCATTTCGCTACACTCGCATTAACATCTGCTAACCATGTGTATGTGACAAATACAATTTGATTTGATTTGATTTAGGTATAAGTCATGGAGGGATACTTACCCTCTGTTGGTTACGATGGCCTTCTTCAAGTGAATGTAGCTGGTCGGGAAGATTCCCTGAGAAAAGAAAAACCAGGGACTGTATTAGCTTTGACCAGGGACTGTATTAGCTTTGACCAGCGACTGTATTAGCTTTGACCAGTGACTGTATTAGCTTTGACCAGCGACTGTATTAGCTTTGACCAGGGACTCTATTAGCTTTGACCAGCGACTGTATTAGCTTTGACCAGGGACTGTATTAGCTTTGACCAGCGACTGTATTAGCTTCGACCAGGGACTGTATTAGCTTTGACCAGGGACTGTATTAGCTAAGAGTGTCAATGTACCTTACAGCCTTCTACTACTGCTCAGATGGAGAGAGAGAGGGGATATAGGGAGAGAGAGAGGTGGGAGAGAGGGGGAGAGAGAGGAATAGAGAGAGGATGAGAGAGGGGAGAGAGAGGGGATATAGGGAGAGAGAGAGGTGGGAGAGAGAGAGGTGGGAGAGAGAGGAAGATAGAGAGGATGAGAGAGGGGAGAGAGAGAGGGGATATAGGGAGAGAGAGAGGTGGAAGAGAGGGGGAGAGAGAGGAAGAGAGAGGGGATATAGGGAGAAAGAGAGGTGGGAGAGAGGGGGAGAGAGAGGAAGAGAGAGAGGATGAGAGAGGGGAGAGAGAGGGTTACTGAGGCTATAGGTTACAAGGTTACAGAGGCAGACTCCCTACCTTTTCACTATCACACCCATTTATAGAAAGTTATAAACTGGGTGGTTCGATCTCTGAAAGCTGATTGGCTGACAGCCGTAAACTATTTTTTTATGAATTATCCCCGCTCTAGAATCAAACATACACTTTTGGTGTCACACCCTGATCTGTTTCACCTGTCCTTGTGATTGTCTCCACCCCCTCCAGGTGTCACTTATTTTCCACAGTGTATTTATCCCTGTGTTTCCTGTCTCTCTGTACC